>NC_041389.1:434626078-434723624 GCF_002162155.2 Triticum dicoccoides | reverse complement strand
TTCCTTTCCCCCTCTCTCTCCTTCCCTCTCCTGTCCTCTCCAACAAGGAAGGGGGGGAGTCCTACTCCCGGTGGGAGGAGGACTCCTCCTGGCGCGCCCCTCCTGGCCGGCCGACCCCCTCCCCCTGGCTCCTTTATATACGGGGCAGGGGGCACGTCTAGACACAACAATTGATCTCTTGATCTCTTAGCCGTGTGCAGTGCCCCCTCCGCCATAGTCCTCCTCGATAATATTGTAGCGGTGCTTAGGCGAAGCCCTGCGATGGTAGAACATCAAGATCGTCACCACGCCGTCGTGCTGACGGAACTCTCCCTTGACACTCGGCTGGATCGGAGTTCGAGGGACGTCATCGAGCTGAACGTGTGCTAGAACTCGGAGGTGTCGTAGTTTCGGTGCTTGATCGGTCGGGCCGTGAAGACGTACGACTACATCAACCGCGTTGTTCTAACGCTTCCGCTTTCGGTCTACGAGGGTACATGGACAACACTCTCCCCTCTCATTGCTATGCATCACCATGATCTTGCGTGTCCGTAGGAAAATTTTGAAATTACTACGTTCCCCAACAGTGGCATCCGAGCCTAGGTTTTATGCGTAGATGTTATATGCACGAGTAGAACACAAGTGAGTTGTGGGCGATACAAGTCATACTGCTTACCAGCATATCATACTTTGGTTCGGCGGTATTGTTGGATGAAGCGGCCCGGACCGACATTACGCGTACACTTACGCGAGACTGGTTCTACCGACATGCTTTGCACACAGGTGGCTGGCGGGTGTCAGTTTCTCCAACTTTAGTTGAACCGAGTGTGGCTACGCCCGGTCCTTGCGAAGGTTAAAACAACACTAACTTGACAAACTATCATTGTGGTTTTGATGCATAGGTAAGAACGGTTCTTGCTCAGCCCATAGCAGCCATGAAAAATTTGCAACAACAAAGTAGAGGACGTCTAACTTGTTTTTGCAGGGCATGTTGTGATGTGATATGGTCAAGATGTGATGCTATATTTTATTGTATGAGATGATCATGTTTTGTAACCGAAGTTATTAGCAACTGGCAGGAGCCATATGGTTGTTGCTTTATTTTATGAAGTGCAAACGCCCTGTAATTGCTTTACTTTATCACTAAGCGGTAGCGATAGTCGTAGAAGAAATAGATGGCGTAACGACAACGATGCTACGATGGAGATCAAGGTGTCGCGCCGGTGACGATGGTGATCACGACGGTGCTTCGGAGATGGAGATCACAAGCACAAGATGATGATGGCCATATCATATCACTTATATTGATTGCATGTGATGTTTATCATTTATGCATCTTATCTTGCTTTGATTGTCGGTAGCATTTTAAGATGATCTCTCACTAATTATCAAGAAGTGTTCTCCCTGAGTATGCACCGTTCTGAAAGTTCTTCGTGCCGAGACACCACGTGATGATCGGGTGTGATAGGCTCTACGTTCAAATACAACAGGTGCAAAATAGTTGCACACGCGGAATACTCAGGTTAAACTTGACGAGCCTAGCATATACAGATATGGCCTCGGAACACGGAGACCAAAAGGTCGAACATGAATCATATAGTAGATATGATCATAGTGATGTTCACCACTGAAAACTACTCCATCTCACGTGATGATCGGACATGGTTTAGTTGATTTGGATCACGTGATCACTTAGATGACTAGAGAGATGTCTGTCTAAGTGGGAGTTCTTTAGTAATATGATTAATTGAACTTAAATTTATCATGAACTTAGTACCTGATTGTATTTTGCATGACTATGTTTGTTGTAGATAGATGGCTCGTGTTGTTGTGCCGTTGAATTTTAATGCGTTCCTTGAGAAAGCAAAGTTGAAAGATGATGGTAGCAATTACATGGACTGGGTCCGTAACTTGAGGATTATCCTCATTTCTGCACAGAAGAATTACGTCCTGGAAGCACCGCTGGGCGCCAGGCCTGCTGCAGATGCAACTGTAGACATTGTGAACGTTTGGCAGAGCAAAGCTGATGACTACTTGATAGTTCAGTGTGCCATGCTTTACGGCTTAGAACCGGGACTTCAACGACGTTTTGAACGTCATGGAGCATATGAGATTTTCCAGGAGTTGAAGTTAATATTTCAAGCAAATGCCCGGATTGAGAGATATGAAGTCTCCAATAAGTTCTATAGCTGCAAGATGGAGGAGAATAGTTTTGTCAGTGAACACATACTCAAAATGTCTAGGTATAATAACCACTTTATTCAACTGGGAGTTAATCTTCCTGATGATAGTGTCATTGACAGAATTCTTCAATCACTGCCACCAAGCTAGAAGAGCTTCGTGATGAACTATAATATGCAAGGGATGGACAAGACTATTCCCGAGCTCTTCGCAACGCTAAAGGTTGCGGAGGTAGAAATCAAGAAGGAGCATCAAGTGTTGATGGTCAATAAGACCAATAATTTCAAGAAAAAGGGTAAAGGGAAGAAGAAGGGGAACTTCAAGAAGAACAACAAACAAGTTGCTGCTCAAGAGAAGAAACCCAAATCTAGACCTAAGCCTGAGACTGAGTGCTTCTACTGCAAGCAGACTGGTCGCTGGAAGCGGAACTGCCCCAAGTATTTGGCGGATAAGAAGGATGGCAAGGTGAACAAAGGTATATGTGATATACATGTTATTGATGTGTACCTTACTAATGCTCGCAGTAGCACCTGGGTATTTGATAATGTTTCTGTTGCTAATATTTGCAACTCGAAACAGGGACTACGGATTAAGCGAAGATTAGCTAAGGACGAGGTGATGATGCGCGTGGGAAATGGTTCCAAAGTAGATGTGATCACAGTCGGCACGCTACCTCTACATCTACCTTCGGGATTAGTTTTAGACCTGAATAATTGTTATTTGGTGCCAGCGTTGAGCATGAACATTATATCTGGATCTTGTTTGATGCGAGACGGTTATTCATTGAAATCAGAGAATAATGGTTGTTCTATTTATATGCGTAATATCTTTTATGGTCATGCACCCTTGAAGAGTGGTCTATTTTTATTAAATCTCGATAGTAGTGATACACATATTCATAATGTTGAAGCCAAAAGATGCAGAGTTGATAATGATAGTGCAACTTATTTGTGGCACTGCCGTTTAGGTCATATTGGTGTAAAGCGCATGAAGAAACTCCATACTGATGGACTTCTGGAATCACTTGATTATGAATCACTTGGTACTTGCGAACCGTGCCTCATGGGCAAGATGACTAAAATGCCATTCTCCGGAACTATGGAGCGAGCAACTGATTTATTGGAAATCATACATACTGATGTGTGTGGTCCAATGAATATTGAGGCTCGCGGCGGGTATCGTTATTTTCTCACCTTCACAGATGATTTGAGCAGATATGGGTATATCTACTTGATGAAACACAAGTCTGAAACATTTGAAAAGTTCAAAGAATTTCAGAGTGAAGTGGAAAATCATCGTAACAAGAAAATAAAGTTTCTACGATCTGATCATGGAGGAGAATATTTGAGTTACGAGTTTGGTTTACATTTGAAAGAATGCGGAATAGTTTCGCAACTCACGCCACCCGGAACACCTCAACGAAGTGGTGTGTTCGAACGTCGTAGTCGTACTTTACTAGATATGGTGCGATCTATGATGTCTCTTACTGATTTACCGCTATCGATTTGGGGTTATGCTTTAGAGACGGCCACATTCACGTTAAATAGGGCACCATCAAAATCCGTTGAGATGATGCCTTATGAACTGTGGTTTGGCAAGAAACCAAAGTTGTCGTTTCTTAAAGTTTGGGGCTGCGATGCTTATGTGAAGAAACTTCAACCAGATAAGCTCGAACCCAAATCGGAGAAATGTGTCTTCATAGGATACCCAAAAGAGACTATTGGCTACACCTTCTATCACAGATCTGAGGGCAAGAATTTTGTTGCTAAATTCGGATCCTTTCTAGAGAAGGAGTTTCTCTCGAAACAAGTGAGTGGGAGGAAAGTAGAACTTGATGAGGTAACTGCACCTGCTCCCTTATTGGAAAGTAGTTCATCACAAGAAACCGTTCCTGTGACAACTACACCAATCAGTGAGGAAGCTAATGATATTGATCATGAAACTTCAGATCAAGTTACTACCGAACCTCATAGGTCAACCAGAGTAAGATCTGCACCAGAGTGGTACGGTAATCCTATTTTGGAAGTCATGTTACTTGACCATGATGAACCTACGAACTATGAGGAAGCGATGATGAGCCCAGATTCCGCAAAATGGCTTGAGGCCATGAAATCTGAGATGTGATCCATGTATGAGAACAAAGTATGGACTTTGGTTGACTTGCCCAATGATCGGCAATACATCAAGAATAAATGGATTTTCAAGAAGAAGACTGACGCTGATGGTAATGTAATTGTCTACAAAGCTTGACTTGTTGCAAAAGGTTTTCGACAAGTTCAAGGGGTTGACTACGATGAGACTTTCTCACCCGTAGCGATGCTTAAGTCTGTCCGAATCATGTTAGCGATTGCCGCATTTTATGATTATGAAATATGGCAAATGGATGTCAAAACTGCGTTCCGGAATGGATTTCTGGAAGAAGAGTTGTATATGATGCAACCAGAAGGTTTTATCAATCCAAAAGGTGCTAACAAAGTGTGCAAGCTCCAGCGATCCATTTATGGACTGGTGCAAGCCTCTCGGAGTTGGAATAAGTGCTTTGATAGTGTAATCAAAGCATATGGTTTTATACAGACTTTTGGAGAAGCCTGTATTTACAAGAAAGTGAGTGGGAGCTCTGTAGTATTTCTGATATTATATGTAGACGACATATTGTTAATTGGAAATGATATAGAATTTATGGATAGCATAAAGGGATACTTGAATAAAAGTTTTTCAATGAAAGACCTCAGTGAAGCTGCTTACATATTGGGAATCAAGATCTATAGAGATATATCAAGACGCTTAATTGGACTTTCACAAAGCACATACCTTGATAAAGTTTTGAAAAAGTTCAAGATGGATCAGGCAAAGAAAGGGTTCTTGCCTGTATTACAAGGTGTGAAGTTGAGTCAAACTCAATGCCCGACCACAGCAGAAGATAGAGAGAAAATTAAAGATGTTCCCTATGCTTCAGCCATAGGCTCTATCATGTATGCAATGCTGTGTACTAGACCTGACGTGTACTTAGCAATAAGTTTGGCAGGGAGGTACCAAAGTAATCCAGGAGTGGATCACTGGATAGCGGTCAAGAACATCCTAAAATATCTGAAAAGGACTAAGGATATGTTTCTCGTTTATGGAGGTGACAAAGAGCTAGTCGTAAATGGTCACGTCGATGCAAGCTTTGACACTGATTTGGATGATTCTAAATCGCAAACCGGATACGTGTTTATATTGAACGGTGGAGTTGTCAGTTGGTGCAGTTCTAAACAAAGCACCGTGGCGGGATCTACATGCGAAGTGGAGTACATAGCTGCTTTGGAAGCAGCAAATGAAGGATTCTGGATGAAGGAGTTCATTTCCGATCTAGGTGTCATACCAAGTGCATCGGGACCAATGAAGATCTTCTGTGACAATACTGGTGCAATTGCCTTGGCAAATGAATCCAGATTTCACAAGAGGACCAAGCACATCAAGAGATGCTTCAATTCCATCCGGGACCAAGTCCAGGTGGGAGACATAGAGATTTGCAAGATACATACGGATCTGAATGTTGCAAACCCCTTGACTAAGCCTCTTCCACGAGCAAAACATGATCAGCACCAAGACTCCATGGGTGTTAGAATCATTACTGTGTAATCTAGATTATTGACTCTAGTGCAAGACTGAAGGAAATATGCCCTAGAGGCAATAATAAAGTTATTATTTATTTCCTCATATCATGATAAATGTTTATTATTCATGCTATAATTGTATTAACCGGAAACATGATACATGTGTGAATACATAGACAAACTTAAAGTCACTAGTATGCCTCTACTTGACTAGCTCATCAATCAAAGATGGTTATGTTTCCTAACCATACACATGAGTTGTCATTTGATTAATGGGATCACATCATTAGGAGAATGATATGATTGACATGACCCATTCAGTTAGCTTAGCACTTGATCGTTTAGTATGTTGCTATTGCTTTCTTCATGACTTATACATGTTCCTACAACTATGAGATTATGCAACTCCCGTTTACCGGAGGAACACTTTGTGTGCTACCAAACGTCACAATGTAACTGGGTGATTATAAAGGAGCTCTACAGGTGTCTCCAAAGGTACATGTTGGGTTGGCGTATTTCGAGATTAGGATTTGTCACTCCGATTGTCGGAGAGGTATCTCTGGGCCCTCTCGGTAATGCACATCACAATAAGCCTTGCAAGCAATGTAGCTAATGAGTTAATTACTGTATGATGCATTACGTAACGAGTAAAGAGACTTGCCGGTAACGAGATTGAACTAGGTATTGAGATACCGACGATCAAATCTCGGGCGAGTAACATACCGATGACAAAGGGAACAACGTATGTTGTTATGCGGTTTGACCGGTAAAGATCTTTGTAGAATATGTAGGAGCCAATATGAGCATCCAGGTTTCTCTATTGGTTATTGATACGTCTTCGTTGTATCTATAATTTTTGATTGTTCTATGCCAATATTATTCAACTTTTATATACTTTTGGCAACTTTTTTATACTATTTTTGGGACTAACATATTGATCCAGTGCCCAGTGCCAGTTCCTGTCTGTTGCATGTTTTATGTTTCGCAGAAAACCAATATCAAACGGAATCCAAACGGGATAAAAACGGACGGAGAATTATTTTGGAATATTTGGGATTTTCCGGAGGAAGAATCAACGCAAAACAATGTCCGAGGTGGCCACGAGACAGGGGGGTGCGCCCCCTACCCCTGGGTGCGCCCTGGGATCTCGTGGGACACCCGTAAGGAGGTTGAGGCTCTACTTTTGCCACAAGAAAGCTAATTTTATGAGAAAAATCTGGGCGAAAGATTCACCCCAATCGGAGTTACAGATCTCCAGATATAAAGGAAACAGTGAAGGGGCAGAACGAGAGAACGCAGAAACAGAGAGATAGATTCAATCTCGGAGGGGCTCTCGCCCCTCCCAAGCCATGGGAGCCAAGGACCAGAGGGGAAACCCTTCTCCCATCTAGGGAGAAGGTCAAGAAGAAGAAGAAGAAGGGGGGCTCTCTCCCCCTTGCTTCCGGTGGCGCCGGAACGCCGCCGGGGGCCATCATCATCACCGCGATCTTCACTAACACCACAGTCATCTTCACCAACATCTCTGAAAGATCAAGGATGTCGCCTAGAGGGGGGGGGGTGAATAGGCGCTTTAAAATAATTACGGTGTAGGCTTGAACAAATGCGGAATAAACCTAACGGTTAATTTGTCAAGCACAAAACCTACAACAACTAGGCTCACCTATGTGCACCAACAACTTATGCTAAGCAAGATAAGCAACTATGTGATAGCAAGATATATGACAAAGAACAATATGGCTATCACAAAGTAAAGTGCATAAGTAAAGGGGCTCGGGTAAGAGATAACCGAGGCACGCGGAGACGACGATGTATCCCGAAGTTCACACCCTTGCGGATGCTAATCTCCGTTTGGAGCGGTGTGGAGGCACAATGCTCCCCAAGAAGCCACTAGGGCCACCGTAATCTCCTCACGCCCTCGCACAATGCAAGATGCCTTGATTCCACTAAGGGACCCTTGAGGGCGGTCACCGAACCCGTACAAATGGCAACCCTTGGGGGCGGTCACCGAACCCGTACACTTTGGCAATCCTTGGGGGCGGTCACCGGAACCCGTCAAATTGCTCGGGGCGATCTCCACAACCTAATTGGAGACCCCGACGCTTGCCCGGAGCTTTACACCACAATGATTGAGCTCCGAACACCACCAACCGACTAGGGCCCCAAGCACCCAAGAGGAACAAGCTCAAGGGCACCAAGCACCCAAGAGTAATAAGCTTCTCAACTTGTAACTTCCACGTATCACCATGGAGAACTCAAAACGATGCACAAATGCAATGGCAAGGGCACACAGAGTGCCCAAGTCCTTCTCTCTCAAATCCCACCAAAGCAACTAATGCTAGGGAGGAAAATGAGAGGAAGAATAAGAAGGAGAACACCAAGAACTCCAAGAACTAGATCCAAGGGGTTCCCCTCACATAGAGGAGAAAGTGATTGGTGGAAATGTGGATCTAGATCTCCTCTCTCTTTTCCCTCAAAAACTAGCAAGAATCCATGGAGGGATTGAGAGTTAGCAAGCTCGAAGAAGGTCAACAATGGGGGAAGAACACGAGCTCAAAAGATAAGGTTCAATGGGGAAGAAGACCCCCTTTTATAGGAGGGGGAAAATCCAACCGTTACCCCATTGAACATCCCCGCACAGAGCGGTACTACCACTGGGGAGCTTCGGCGGTACTAACGCTGTGGTCGCGGTACTACCGCTGGGGCCAACCTTATGCCTCAACCACGAAAACAAAGAAAACTCCAAGGAAAACCAGAACTGCCATAACTTCTTCATATGAGCTCCGAATTGAGCAAACTCAAGCTTGTTGGATAGAGCAAGACGAGTAGCATCAAAACAGCGAAACAAAGGAGTGAAACCTCCAACCGAGAAGAACCAGCATACCCTCCAACATCGAAAACATCATAGAAGATGCATGATAACTCCGTTTTCGATGAACTCGAGCTTGTCATAAAAATGACCATAAGCTCCAAAACTCCCAAGGAGAAGAACCAAACAAGAACCAAAAAGATGATGCAAGGATGCAATGGTTTGAGCTCTCTACGAACAATACGATCAAGCAACTAATCGAGAGCCCCCCTTGATAGTACGGCAATCAATCCTATAACCCGGTCTCCCACAACTACCGTGAGACCGGTAAAATAGAAAACCTATCAAGGGCAAACATTTGCCTTGCACAAGATCCACTTGAGCTAGATGATGACGATCTTCTCCTCCTCAAGATGGACCACCTTTCTTGATTGCTTTGGCTTGATGAAGACTAGAGATTGCTCCCCCATACTCCACTATGGGTGAGCCACTCTTCTGCACATCTTCACAAGTCCATTGTCGCCACAATGGACGGCAAGCTTCAAGCATATGATCTCTTCGTGATGATCCTACTTGAACTTGCACACCTCAACCTAACCCCACAAAGAACTCTCACGAAGACCATGGGTTAGTACACAAAGCGTAATTGACCATGCTTACCATACCATGGGATCGCTTGATCCCTCTCAGTACATCTTCTATGATTTGTGTGTTGATCAACTTGATTCATTCTTTGACTTAGTCTTGATCAACCTTGAATCTTTCCAACTCTCTTCATTTGGATGATGTCTTGAAGGTAAACATGAATGATCACACAATCTTCTTTTTCAAGACATGCTTGCAATAAGCCCAACACTCACATGACCAATCTTTGGATAATTCCTTAATAGCACCTTGGTCAACTCATAAACTCCTTGAAACTAACACATGGAATTCAAGAAAGGCCTATGGACAGATCCTTCAAATATAACTCAAGACAACCATTAGTCCATAGAGATTGTCATCAATTACCAAAACCAAACATGGGGGCACCGCATGTTCTTTCAATCTCCATCACCTTCCCCCCTCTATCTACATCGGTCCACTCTCCCGCAACCCAATGTACCCTCTACTTGAACATGGTGCTTTATGCTTCATATTATTTTCCAATGATGTGTTGCCATCCTATGATGTCTGAGTAGATCTTCGTTGTCCTATTGGTGGTTGATGAATTGCTATGATTGATTTAATTTGCTTGTGGTTATGTTGTTGTCCTATGGTGCCCATCATATGAGCGCGCGCGTGGATCACACCATAGGGTTAGTTATATGTTGATAGGACTATGTATTGGAGGGCAAGAGTGACAGAAGCTCCAGACTAGCATAGAAATTGATACATACGGGATTGAAGGGGGACCAATATATCTTAATGCTATGGTTGGGTTTTACCTTAATGAACGTTAGTAGTTGAGGACTGCTTGCTAATAGTTCCAATCATAAGTGCATAGAATTCCAAGTGAGGGATGACATGCTAGCAGGGCCTCTCCCACATAAAAACTTTCTATCGGTCTAGTAACGTAGTCAATTGCCTAGGGACACTTTCACAACTCCTACCACCACTTTTCCACACTCGCTATATTTACTTTCTTGCATCTTTATTTAAACAGCCCCTAGTTTATATTTTCGTGTTCTTTATTATCTTGCAAACCTATCCTATCACACCTACAAAGTACTTCTAGTTTCATACTTGTTCTAGGTAAAGCAAACACTAAGCATGCGTAGAGTCGTATCAGTGGCCGATAGGACTTGAGAGAGTATTTGTTCTACCTTTAGCTCCTCGTTGGGTTCGACACTCTTACTTATCGAAAGAGGCTACAACTATCCCGTATACTTGCGGGTTATTAAGACCTTTTTCTGGCGCCATTGCCGGGGAGTCATAGCGTGGGGTGAACTTGTTTGCTTTATCACTAAGTAATTTTTATTTGTTGTTCTTAGTTGTTCTCTATCTTTAGTTATGGATATGGAACGCAAAATACCAAAAAAATAGATGTACTTGCTACTCATGTAGATGGGGTAACTCCTAAAACCCCTGACTCTCATTATGCGAGAGATATTATGTACTACTTTGATAATCCTGAGAAAACCCCATTCAACTTTATAATGGGAGACACGTTGGATCAACGTGAATACTTTAGGGATTATCGCTCGACACAAAAAGGGAAACTATTATGGGATCAACTTATTATGTTGTGTTGGTATGCCTGGAATCTATGCTTGAGATATGATATTACTTGTTGCTCTAGGATGGAGGCTCCACACCTTCCCTTTTCATGCAAATTTAATGATAATGAAACCTTAGCTTCTTATGCTAATGGTATATATGATTACTATGATGTGGAACAAATAGAAGAATTTGTTGCTTTTAAGGCTGCTTATGAAATTGAAGCTTTGTTTGAAAAGTATGAAGCTTTTGATGATGATGGTTATAGGCCTGAAAATCTTGCTATGCTCAAATATTGCTATGAAAATTATGAATACAATTACTATATTAATGCTTTTATGAAGAAAGTCTTCGCTGTCCAAGAAGATACTAATATTTTGCAGGAAGCTATGGAAGAAGGAATTGATGAAACCGTGAGCTCATTGGATGAAAAAGATGATGAGGAGAGCGAAGAACAAAAGGAGCAAAAGCGGATTAGCTACCCGTGCCCACCTTCTAATGAGAGTAACCCTCCAACTCATACATTATTTAATTCTCCTTCGTGCTTACCGAAGGATGATTGCTATGATGATTGCTATGATCCCTTGAATTTGTTTGAAATATCCCTTTTTGATGATGCTTGCTATGCTTGTGGCCAAGATGACAATATGAATTATGCTTATGGAGATGAACTTGCTATAGTTCCTTATGTTAAACATGAAATTGTTGCTATTGCACCCACGCATGATAGTCCTATTATCTTTTTGAATTCTCCCTACTACACTTTATTGGAGAAGTTTGTGCTTATTAAGGATTATATTGATGGGTTGCCTTTTACCATTGCACATGATGATTTTGATGAATGTAATATGCATGTGCTTGCTGCTCTTACTTGCAATTATTATGAGAGAGGAACTATATCTCCACCTCTCTATGTTTCCAATACGATAGAATTGCAAGAAACTGTTTATACTGTGCATTGGCCTTTACTTTGTGTGCATGAATTGTTCTTTTATGACATGCCGATGCATAGAAAGAGAGTTAGACTTCGTTGTTGCATGATATATGTTACTTTGTGCTCTCTACTAAATTACAAATCATTGTTAATTAAAATTGGCTTTGATATACCTTGGGATCCGGGTGGATTCATTACTTGAGCACTATATGCCTAGCTTAATGGCTTTAAAGAAAGCGCTGCTAGGGAGACAACCTGGAAGTTTTAGAGAGTCATTTATTTCTGTTGAGTGCTTTTATATAGTTTAAAAACAAAAAAATAAAGAGGGAAACCTAAAAACTTTTCAAAAAGGAAAGTGAAAGTGAGAGAGACAAGCATTGTTGAAGTGGGAGCTAGCCTTGAACTTTGTTCATGCTCACGGAAACTTTGTGAATCTTGATTACAGAAAATTTTCATCAAAAATAATTATACCCTTGTACAATTCCATTGTATTATAAAAATAATGTGCTAAGGTTTGCCTTTAGGATGTTTACAATGCTTGTTGGTTTGTACGGTGTAGGACAGAAACTTTGGCTGTAGTGCGCGATTTTACATTTTTAATTGGGACGTCAATTGGTTCTGATTCCTTTTGCACTGTCTTGCTGTACAACTTGTTTATTTTTCCTAATTTTGGTAGAATTGTTGGGGTACCAGAAGTATGATGATTGTTCAGATTGCTACAGACTGTTCTGTTTTTGACAGATTCTGTTTTTGATGCATAGTTTGCTTGTCTTGATGAATCTATCAATTTATATCAGTGGATTAAGCCAGGAAAAGTTATATTACAGTAGACACAATGAAAAAACAAAATATGAATTGGTTTGCTACAGTACTTAGAGTGGTGATTTGCTTTATTATACTAACGGATCTTACCGAGTTTTCTGTTGAAGTTTTGTGTGGATGTAGTGTCTAATCGAGGATGTCTCGATATGAGGAAAAGGAAGAGAGGCAAGAGCTCAAGCTTGGGGATGCCCGAGGCACCCCAAGTAAATATTCAAGGAGACTCAAGCGTCTAAGCTTGGGGATGCTCCGGAAGGCATCCCCTCTTTCTTCAACAATTATCAGTATGTTTTCAAATTCGTTTCGTTCATGCATTATGTGCAAGTCTTGGAGCGTCTTTTGCATTTAGTTTTCATTTTTATTTTATGCACCATGCTGGTATAAGATAGTCCTTGGTTGATTTATAGAATGCTCATTGCACTTCACTTAAATCTTTTGAGTATGGCTTTATAGAATGCTTCATGTGCTTCACTTATATCATTTGAAGTTTGGATTGCCTGTTTCTCTTCACATAGAAAACCGTCATTTGTAGAATGCTCTTTTGCTTCACTTATATTTGTTAGAGCATGGGCATATCTTTTGTAGAAAGAATTAAACTCTCTTGCTTCACTTATATCTATTTAGAGAGATGACAGGAATTCGTCATTCACATGGTTAGTCATAAAATCCTACATAAGCTTGTAGATCGCTGAATATGATATGTTTGATTCCTTGCAATAGTTTTGCGATATAAAGGTGGTGATATTAGAGTTGTGCTAGTTGATTAATTGTGAGATTGAAAAATACTTGTGTTGAGGTTTGCAAGTCCCGTAGCATGCACGTATGGTGAACCATTATGTAACGAAGTTGGAGCATGGGGTGCTCTTTGATTGCTTTCCATATGAGTGGCAGTCGGGGACGAGCGATGGAATTTTTCCTACCAATCTATCCCTCTTGGGGCATGCGTAGTAGTACTTTGCTTCGAGGGCTAAGTAGGATTTTGCAATAAGTATATGAGTTCTTTATGACTAGTGTGAGTCCATGGATATACACACACTCATCCTTCCACTTTGCTAGTTTCTATTTTACCGCGCAACTTTCGCGGTAGCATAAGCCCATTATTTACCTTCCTCAAAACAGCCACCATACCTACCTATATGGCATTTCCATAGCCATTCCGAGATATATTGCCATGCAACTTCCATCATCATCATATACATGGCTTGAGCATTCATTGTCATATTGCTTTGCATGATCGTAAGATAGCTAGCATGATGTTTTCATGGCTTGTCCGTTTTTTGATGTCATTGCTATGCTAGATCATTGCACATCCCGGTACACTGCCGGAAGCATTCATATAGAGTCATATCTTTGTTCTAGATATTGAGTTGTAAGTAAATAAAAGTGTGATGATCATCATTATTAGAGCATTTCCCCAGTGAGGAAAGGATGAAGGAGACTATGATTCCCCCACAAGTCGGGATGAGACTCCGGACTTTATAAAAAATAAAAGAGGCCAAAGAAGCCCAAATAAAAAAAAGAGGCCAAAGAAGCCCACCAAAAAGAAAAAAAATGAAAAAAATGAAAAAAATTGAAAAAAAAAGAGAGAAAAAAGAGAGAAGGGGCAATGTTACTATCCTTTTACCACACTTGTGCTTCAGAGTAGCACCATGTTCTTCATAGAGAGAGCCTCCTATGCTTTCACTTTCATATACTAGTGGGAATTTTCATTATAGAACTTGGCTTGTATATTCCGATGATGGGCTTCCTCAAACGCCCGAGGTCTTCATGAGCAAGCAAGTTGGGTGCACACCCACTTAGTTTCCAGTTTGAGATTTCATACACTTATAGCTCTTAGTGCATCTGTTGCATGGCAATCCCTACTCATTCACATTGATATTTATTGATGGGCATCTCCATAGCCCGTTGATACGCCTAGTTGATGTGAGACTATCTTCTCCCTTTTTGTCCTCACAACCACCACGATATACCACCATAGTGCTATGTCCATGGCTTGCGCTCATGTATTGCGTAAGAGTTGAAAAAGCTGAAGCGTGTTAAAAAGTATGAACCAATTGCTCGGCTCATCATCGGGGTTGTGCATGATGGGAGTATTTTGTGTGACGAAGATGGAGCATAGCTAGACTATATGATTTTGTAGGGATGAGCTTTCTTTGGCTATGTTATTTCGATAAGACATAATTGCTTGGTTGGTATGCTTGAAGTATTATTGTTTTTATGTCAAATGATAGACTATTGCTTTGAATCACTCGTGTCTTAATATTCATGCCATGATTAGACATATGATCAAGATTATGCTAGGTAGCATTCCACATCAAAAATTCTCTTTTTTATCATTTACCTACTCAAGGACGAGCAGGAATTAAGCTTGGGGATGCTGATACATCTCCGTCGTATCTATAATTTTTGATTGTTCCATGCCAATATTATTCAACTTTTATATACTTTTGGCAACTTTTTAATACTATTTTTGGGACTAACATATTGATCCAGTGCCTAGTGCCAGTTCCTGTCTGTAGCATGTTTTATGTTTCGCAGAAAACCAATATCAAACGGAATCCAAACGGGATAAAAACAGACGGATAATTATTTTGGAATATTTGGGATTTTCCGGAGGAAGAATCAACGCGAAACAGTGTCCGAGGTGGCCACGAGACAGGGGGGCGCACCCCCTACCCCCGGGTAAGCCCTGGGCTCTCGTGGGCCACCCGTAAGGCGGTTGAGGCTCTACTTTTGCCGCAAGAAAGCTAATTTTATGAGAAAAATCTGGGCGAAAGATTCACCCCAATTGGAGTTATGGATCTCCAAATATAAAGGAAACGGTGAAGGGGCAGAACGAGAGAACGCAGAAACAGAGAGATAGATTCAATCTCAGAAGGGCTCTCGCCCCTCCCAAGCCATGGGAGCCAAGGACCAGAGGGGAAACCCTTCTCCCATCTAGGGAGAAGGTCAAGGAATAAGAAGAAGAAGGGGGGCTCTCTCCCCCTTGCTTCCGGTGGCGCCGGAACGCCGCCGGGGGCCATCATCATCACCGCGATCTTCACCAACACCACCGTCATCTTCACCAACATCTCCATCACCTTCCCCCCTCTATCTACAGTGGTCCACTCTCCCGCAACCCGCTGTACCCTCTACTTGAACATGGTGCTTTATGCTTCATATTATTTTCCAATGATGTGTTGCCATCCTATGATGTCTGAGTAGATCTTCGTTGTCCTATTGGTGGTTGATGAATTGCTATGATTGATTTAATTTGCTTGTGGTTATGTTGTTGTCCTATGGTGCCCATCATATGAGCGCGCGCGTGGATCACACCATAGGGTTAGTTATATGTTGATAGGACTATGTATTGGAGGGCAAGAGTGACAGAAGCTCCAGACTAGCATAGAAATTGATACATACGGGATTGAAGGGGGACCAATATATCTTAATGCTATGGTTGGGTTTTACCTTAATGAACGTTAGTAGTTGCGGACTGCTTTCTAATAGTTCCAATCATAAGTGCATAGAATTCCAAGTGAGGGATGACATGCTAGCAGGGCCTCTCCCACATAAAAACCTGCTATCGGTCTAGTAACGTAGTCAATTGCCTAGGGACACTTTCACAACTCCTACCACCACTTTTCCGCACTCGCTATATTTACTTTCTTGCATCTTTATTTAAACAGCCCCTAGTTTATATTTTCGTGTTCTTTATTATCTTGCAAACCTATCCTATCACACCTACAAAGTACTTCTAGTTTCATACTTGTTCTAGGTAAAGCGAACACTAAGCGTGCGTAGAGTCATATCAGTGGCCGATAGGACTTGAGAGAGTATTTGTTCTACCTTTAGCTCCTTGTTGGGTTCGACACTCTTACTTATCGAAAGAGGCTACAACTATCCCATATACTTGTGGGTTATTAGTTATTGACCGGAAATGGTTCTCGGTCATGTCTACATAGTTCTCGAACCCGTAGGGTCCGCACGCTTAAGGTTTCGATGACAGTTATTTTATGAGTTTATGAGTTTTGATGTACCGAAGTTTGTTCGGAGTCCCTAATGTGATTACGGACATGACGAGGAGTCTAGAAATGGTCGAGACATGAAGATTGATATATTGGATGACTATATTCGGACACCGGAATGGTTTCGGGGGTTATCGGATATATACCGGAGTGCCGGGGGGTTATCAGAACCCCCCAGGAGGTTAATGGGCCGCATGGGTCCAAGTGGTGGAAGAGGAGAGGCGGCCAAGGGGCAGCCACGCGCCCCTCCCCCCAAGTCTGAATTGGACAAGGAGGGGGCGGCGCCCCCTGATATGTCTCCAACGTATCTACTTTTCCAAACACTTTTGCCCTTGTTTTGGACTCTAACTTGCATGATTTGAATGAAACTAACCCGGACTGACATTGTTTTCAGCAGAACTGCCATGATGTTGTTTTGTGTGTAGAAAAGAAAAGTTCTCGGAATGTCCTGAAAATCCACGGAGGCACTTTTTGGAATTAATAAGAATTTCTGGGCGAAAGAAATACACCAGGGGCCCCACACACTGTCCATGAGACAGTGGGGCGCGCCCCTGTAGGGCGTGCCCTCCTATCTCTTGGGCCCCCTGGACCTCCACCGACCTCAACTCCAACTCCATATCTTCCGTCTCGGGGAGAAAAAAATCAGAGAGAAAGTTTCATCGCGTTTCACGACACGGAGCCACCGCCAAGCCCTAATCTCTCTCGGGAGGGCTGATCTGGAGTCCGTTCGGGGCTCCGGAGAGGGAGATTTGTCGCCGTCATCATCACCAACCATCCTCCATCACCAATTTCATGATGCTCACCGCCGTGCTTGAGTAATTCCATCGTAGGCTTGCTAGACGGTGATGGGTTGGATGAGATTTACCATGTAATCAAGTTAGTTTTGTTAGGGTTTGATCCCTAGTATCCACTATGTTCTGAGATTGATGTTGCTATGACTTTGCTATGCTTAATGCTTGTCAGTAGGGCCCGAGTGCCCTGATTTCATATCTGAACCTATTATGTTTTCATGAATATATGTGTGTTCTTGATCCTATCTTGCAAGTGTATAGTCACCTATTATGTGTTATGATCCGACAACCCCGAAGTGACAATAATCGGGATACTTCTCGGTGATGACCGTAGTTTGAGGAGTTCATGTATTCACTATGTGCTAATGCTTTGTTCCGGTTCTCTGTTAAAAGGAGGCCTTAATATCCCATAGTTTCCACTAGGACCCCGCTGCCACGGGAGGGTAGGACAAAAGATGGCATGCAAGTTCTTTTCCATAAGAACGTATGACTATTTACGGAATACATGCCTACATTACATTGATGAACTGGAGCTAGTTCTGTGTCACCCTATGTTATAGCTATTACATGAGGAATCGCATCCGGCATAATTATCCATCACTGATCCATTGCCTACGAGCTTTTCACGTATTGTTCTTCGCTTATTTACTTTTCCGTTGCTACTGTTACAACTACTACAAAAACACCAAAGATATTGCTACTATTATCTTTACCTTTTACCACCGTTACCTTTACTATCATACTACTTTGCTACTAAATACTTTGTAGATACTAAGTTATCCAGGTGTGGTTGAATTGACAACTCAACTTCTAATACTCAAGAATATTCTTTGGCTCCCCTTCTGTTGAATCAATAAATTTGGGTTGTACTTCACCCTCGAAAGTTGTTGCGATCCCCTACACTTGTGGGTTATCACCCCCCCCTTTCCTTTCCCCCTCTCTCTCCTTCCCTCTTCTCTCCTACTCCAACAAGGAAGGGGGGAGTCCTACTCCCGGTGGGAGGAGGACTCCTCCTGGCGCGCCCCTCCTAGCCAGCCGACCCCTCAGCCTGGCTCCTTTTTATACGGGGGCAGGGGGGCACCTCTAGACACAACAATTGATCTCTTGATCTCTTAGCCGTGTGCGGTGCCCCCTCCACCATAGTCATCCTCGATAATATTGTAGAGGTGCTTAGGCGAAGCCCTGCGATGGTAGAACATCAAGATCGTCACCACGCCATCGTGCTGACGGAACTCTCTTCCGACACTCGGCTGGATCAGAGTTCGAGGGACATCATCGAGCTGAACGTGTGCTAGAAGTCGGAGGTGCTGTAGTTTCGGTGCTTGATCGGTCGGGCCGTGAAGACGTACGACTACATCAACCGCGTTGTTCTAACGCTTCCGCATTCGGTCTACGAGGGTATGTGGACAACACTCTCCCCTCTCGTTGCTATGCATCACCATGATCTTGCATGTGCGTAGGAAAATTTTGAAATTACTATGTTCCCCAACATTAGTCGCCGCTAAGCACTATCAACCCTAACCGAGGGAGAGACTCAACCTAGCATGCATGCTATAACTTAGGGCGCAAGCGCTTCATTTATTTATGCTCAGGGTCTGCGCCTGGCTTTGTACAGAGGGTTACATGCCTTGTCGGCAAGGCTTGTACAAAAGGTGGCTTGCTGGGGAGCCCGACAGCCGTGCCTTATGGGTAAAACTTGCAAAGATGCTTGATGTTCCAGGAGTTGCTCACTGGAATGGCATCCTCGGTCTCCAGGAGGACTGCGCCGGGCCTGGTGACTCGTGTTACCCGATAAGGGCCTTCCCACTTCGGCATCAACTTGTTGGAATTCTTGGCCGACTGAACGCGCCGAAGAACAAGGTCGCCTTCCTCAAAGCTTCGGGCATGAACCTTGCGGCTATGGTAGCGGCGCAAGGCTTGCTCATAGCTTGCTGCTCTCACAGCCGCCCGAAGACAATCTTCCTCGAGGAGCGTCGCGTCATCTTGCCGCAATCACTCTTGCTCAAGCTCATCATAAGCGAGCACTCGAGGTGACCCGTATATGAGTTCCGTGGGGAGAACTGCTTCTGCTCCGTATACCAGGGCAAAGGGTGTCTGGCCGGTGGCTCGATTTGGCGTCGTTCTGATCGACCAAAGAACCGCCAGCAACTCATCAATCCAGCGCATTTCGCTTCCGCGCAGCCTGTCAAAAGTCTTCGTCCTTAGGCCTCGCAGTACTTCCGCATTAGCCCTCTCCGCTTGGCTGTTGCTCCGTGGGTGTGCCACGAAGCGAAACAAACCTTGCTGTCGAGGTCTTCGATGTATTGCATGAAGGTATGGCTTGTGAACTGCGTGCCGTTGTCGGTGATGACCCTGTTCGGCACACCACAACAGCAACCTAGGCTCTTAAAGAACTTGACGACAGACTGCGTTGTCACCTTCCTCACTGCCTCCACCTCCGGCCACTTTGTGAACTTGTCGATTGCAACGTACAAGTACTCAAAGCCCCCGACGGCGCGGGGGAAAGGGCCTAGTATGTCGATCCCCCAGACCGAGAATGGCCAGGAGAGAGGGATTGTTTGAAGGGTTTGGGCTGGCTGACGAAGCTTCTTTGAATGGAACTGACATGCTTCACACTTGGTTACTAGTGCCGTTGCATCCTGAGGGCAGTGGGCCAGAAGAAACCCTGCCGGAAAGCCTTGTTGGCAAAGGCCCTCGACCCTATGTGGGAGCCACATATGCCTCCATGTATATCTGCTAACAGCTCCAGTCCTTCCTCCCGGGGAATGCACTTCAATTTCACTCCATTCGATCTTTTTCTGTACAGAACGTTGTCAACGAACTGGTACAGTGTAGACCGGCAGGCTACTTTTTCTACTTCTTCCTGCTCCTTAGGAAGCTCCCTGTTTGGAGAAATTGGACGATATGTTGTGCCCATGCTAGAGCCTGAGGCTCGACGGCAAGGACCAACGACATTTCCTCTGCCGCGGGAACGGTTGCCTCCACGGCAAGGGCTTGGCGCCCCGTCGGAGTCGGTTGTCCCACGACAGGCTTGGCGTCCACGGCAACATCTTTGCCAGCGGCTCCAGGGAGCTCGGTGGGGAAGTACTTTCTGGGGCCTGACTTCCTCTGCTTGTTCTGCTTGTTGATGGTCCGACGGATGGTTGAGTTAACCGAAGCACAAAAGTACCTGGTTCCATAGGTAGCTTGAGGGCAGCGCGCTTCGATAGGTAGTCGGCAATGTCGTTCTCCACTCAGGGGACATGCTCTGCCTGTATACCGTCAAAGCGCTCCTCCAGTTTCCTCACTTCATCCACGTAAGCTTCCATCAACGAGCTTTGATAATCCTTGTTGATCTGCCTGACGACAAGCTTTGAATCACCCCTGACGATGAGCTTCTTGACCCCGAGGTCTGCCGCGATCCTGAGACCGGCAAGAAATCCCTCGTATTCAGCAGTGTTATTCGTCGACATCTCCCTGGGAAACTGCATCTGGATCACGTACTTAAGGTGCTCTCCGGTGGGTGCGACGAGCAGCACACCAGCACCGGCGCCTTGTATCGATAAATCCCCATCAATCCATTCGCGACTTGTTTCCTTGCCGGGGAGAGTGGTCTCTTGGATCTATTCGTCGGGCATCGAGGTCCATTCGACAATGAACTCCGCCAAGACTCTGCTCTGAATCGTCGAGGTGCTTTCGAACTTCAACCCAAAGCTTGACAGCTCCAAGGCCCATTCCACAATCCTCCCCGTTGCATCTAGGTTATGCAATATCCGTTGCAACGGGAGGCGGGTGACGACGGTGATCTCGTGCGCTTGGAAGTAATGACGCAGCTTCCTCGAGGCCATAAGGAGGCCGAAGAGCAATTTCTCCACACCGGAGTACCTCGACCTAGCCCCCCCCGCAAGAGGGAGCTGATGAAGTAAATCGGGTGCTGCATCATCTTCTTCTTCTGCACCACTCCACCTAGTTGCATGGGCCCTGTCGCACTGGTGTCAGATATTGCTGGGGGCTCAGCCTTGCTGGGACCAGGCCTTGCCGGGGAGAGTTCTGGCTCGCCATCTGTCAACTCTGCCGTTGCCGCTACCTCTTTGTCGACCTCCCTCTGCGCCACCAGTGCGGCGCTAACCACTTGATCCGTTGCTGTTAGATACAGCAGCAACGGCTCTAGCGGTTTGGGCGCAACCAGCACTGGGGTGGAGGAGAGGTATTTCTTCAAATCCTGCACTGCTGCCTCGGCCTCCGGGGTCCACTCCATTGGGACCGCCTTCTTCAAGATCTTAAAAAAGGGAAGTGCACGCTCAGCGGACTTGGAGATGAATCTGCTCATGGAGGCGACGCAGCCAGTAAGCCGACACACATCCTTGATCCGCTTAGGTGCCTCAATTTACTCGATGGCCTTGATCTTGTCTGGGTTCGCCTCAATCCCACGCTGCGACACAAAGAACCCGAGAAGCTTGCCGAACGGGACACCGAAGACACACTCCTCAGGGTTCAACTTGAGGTTGATCTTGCGCAAATTTGCAAACGTCTCTTCCAAGTCTTGTACAAGTGTCGCCTTGTCCTTGGTTTTGACCACTATGTCATCCATATAAGCTTACATATTTCTATGTAGCTGGGGCTCAAAACCAATTTGGACTGCTCTCGGAAAGGTCGAGCCAGCACTCTTCAACCCGAAAGGCATCCGTAAAAAGCAATACGTACCACATGGGGTGATGAATGCTGTCTTCTCCTCATCTTATCTTGTCATGAAAATTTGGTGGTAACCTAAGTAAGCGTCAAGGAATGATAACAGGTCGCACCCGGCCGTGGAGTCAACAATCTGGTCGATGCGCGGCAACGGGAAAGGATCTTTCGGACAAGCCTTATTGATATCTGTGTAATCAATACACAACCTCCACTTCCCGTTTGCCTTGCACACCACCACCAGATTGGCTAACCACGTCGGATGGAGTACCCCTCTTACCAAGCCTGCCGCCTCTAGCTTCCTGATCTCTTCCGTGATGAACTTCTGCCTCTCTAGAGCTTGCTTCCTGACCTTCTGCTTGATGGGCCGCGCATGAGGACAAACATCAAGATGGTGCTCAATCACTTCCCCGGGAATGCCGGGAATGTCGAATGCTTGCCACGCAAACACATCGACATTCGCCCATAGGAAAGTGATGAGCTCGCCTTCCTATTTGTTGTCGAGGGTGGAGATTATGGTGAAAGCCCCTCCCGTGTCGTCCTCTCTGACGGATACCTTCTTGGTCTCTGGTGTTGCAGCTCTGGACTTCTTGCTCTTGTCGGTGGAGCTCTCTAGCACGTCCTCGACGGGAGCACAACACTCCAGAGAGGTGCTCTTGCCGGAGTGGGTGCGAGAGGTCTCGCCGGTCTTCTTCCCTCCCGGGACTCCAGCGGCAGGAGCAAGTGCCTTAGCGGTAGCTGCTGCAACTGCTTCCCGGTAGAGTTGGTCGGCGCAGATCAGCGCGTCCTTCTTGTCGAAGGGGACGGTGATGATGTTCATCGGCCCTGGCATCTTCAGCGTGTTGTAGGCGTAATGTGACGCCGCCATGAACTTGGCGAGTGCCGGGCGGCCGAGGATCCCGTTGTAGGACAAGGGGATCTCGGCCACATCGAAGACAATCCTCTTCGTCCTGTAGTTCAGCTCTCCCCCAAACGTCATGGGCAGCATGACCTTACCCTTTGGCTGGCTTCTCCCCGGATTGACCCCTTGAAACGTGCCCATCTCTTCAAGGTCTCCATCAGGAATCTGCAGGCTTTTGACCATGATTGTGTTGGCGAACGTTGCAGAAAATTAAAATTTTTCCTACGGTTTCACCAAGATCCATCTATGAGTTCATCTAAGCAACGAGTCAAGGGAGTGAGTTTGCATCTACATATCACTTGTAGATCGAGTGCGGAAGCGTTCAAGGGGATGGTGATGATGGAGTCGTACTCGTCGTGATTCGGATCACCGATGACCAAGTGCTGAACGGACAGCACCTTCGCGTTCAACACACGTACGGGATGAACGACGTCTCCTCTGTCTTGATCCAGCAAGGAGGAAGGAGAGGTTGAGGAAGGCAGCTCCAACGGCAGCACGACGGCGTGGTGTAGTTGGTGCAGCAGTACTCCGATAGGGCTTCGCCAAGCACGTACGGAGGAGGAGAGGTGTTGGGGAGGGGAGGGGCTGCGCCTTGAGTTGTGTCCAGCAGCCCTCCCCTCACCCCTCTATTTATAGGGGAAGGGGCAAGGGGGGCCGACCCCTCTAGATGGGATCTAGAGGGGGGGCGGCGGCCAGGGAGGGGAGGCTTGCCCCCCAAGCAAGGGGGCGCCCCCTTTAGGGTTTCCCCCCCAACCCTAGGCGCATGGGCCCAAGGTGGGGGGTGCGCCCAGCCCTCCAGGGGCTGACTCCCTGCCCCTTGCGGCCCATGTGGCCCTCCGGGAGGGGTGGACCCTCCCGGTGGTGTTGGGGAACGTAGCAGAAATTCAAAAATTTTCCTACGTAACACCAAGATCTATCTATGGAGAGACCAGCAACGAGTAGAAAGGAGAGTGCATCTACATACCCTTGTAGATCGCTAAGCGGAAGCGTTCAAGTGAACGGGGTTGATGGAGTCGTACTCGTCGTGATTCAGATCACCGATGATCAAGTGCCGAACGGACGGCACCTCCGCGTTCAACACACGTACAGCCCGGTGACGTCTCCCACGCCTTGATCCAGCAAGGAGAGAGGGAGAGGTTGAGGAAGACTCCATCCAGCAGCAGCACAACGGCGTGGTGGTGATGGAGGAGCGTGGCAATCCTGCAGGGCTTCGCCAAGCACCTACGGAGAGGAGAAGAACTTGGGAGAGAGGGAGGGGCTGCACCAAAGGCATAAGGTATGTTTGGGAGGCCCTCCTACCCCACTATATATAGGGATCCCAAGGGGGGGGGGGTGCGCCAGCCCCTAGGAGATCCAATCTCCAAGGGGGCGGCGGCCAGGGGAGGAGTCCTCCCCCCCAAGGCACCTAGGAGGTGCCTTCCCCTGCTGGGACTCTTCCTTTAGGGTTTCCCCAGGCACATGGGCCTCTTGGGGCTGGTGCCCTTGGCCCATGTAGGCCAAGGCGCACCCCTTACAGCCCATGTGGCCTCCCGGGGCAGGTGGCCCCACCCGGTGGGCCCCCGGGACCCTTCCGGTGGTCCCGGTACAATACCGATGACCCCGAAACTTGTCCCGATGGCCGAAACAGGACTTCCTATATATAAATCTTTACCTCCGGACCATTCCGGAGCTCCTCGTGACATCCGGGATCTCATCCGGGACTCCGAACAACATTCGGTAACCACATACAAGCTTCCTTTATAACCCTAGCGTCATCGAACCTTAAGTGTGTTGACCCTACGGGTTCGGGAGACATGCAGACATGACCGAGACGTTCTCCGGTCAATAACCAACAGCGGGATCTGGATACCCATGTTGGCTCCCACATGTTCCACGATGATCTCATCGGATGAACCACGATGTCAAGGACTCAATCGATCCCGTATACAATTCCCTTTGTCTAGCGGTATTTTACTTGCCCGAGATTCGATCGTCGGTATACCGATACCTTGTTCAATCTCGTTACCGGCAAGTCACTTTACTCGTTTCGTAACACATCATCCCGTGATCAACTCCTTGGTCACATTGCGCATATGATGATGTCCTACCGAGTGGGCCCAGAGATACCTCTCCGTTTACACGGAGTGACAAATCCCAGTCTCGATCCGCATAAAAGAATAGATACTTTCGGAGATACCTGTAGTGCACCTTTGTAGTCACCCAGTTACGTTGTGACGTTTGATACACCCAAAGCACTCCTACGGTATCCAGGAGTTACACGATCTCATGGTCAAAGGAAGAGATACTTGACATTGGCAAAGCTCTAGCAAACGAACTACACGATCTTTGTGCTATGCTTAGGATTGGGTCTTGTCCATCACATCATTCTCCTAATGATGTGATCCCGTTATCAACGACATCCAATGTCCATAGCCAGGAAACCATGACTATCTGTTGATCACAACGAGCTAGTCAACTAGAGGCTCACTAGGGACATATTGTGGTCTATGTATTCACACGTGTATTACGATTTCCGGATAATACAGTTATAGCATGAATAAAAGACAATTATCATGAACAAGGAAATATAATAATAATACTTTTATTATTGCCTCTAGGGCATATTTCCAACAGTCTCCCACTTGCACTAGAGTCAATAATCTAGTTCACATCGCCATGTGATTAACACTCACAGGTCACATTGCCATGTGACTAATACCCAAGAGTTTACTAGAGTCAGTAGTCTAGTTCACATCACTATGTGATTAACACTCAATGAGTTTTATGTTTGATCATGTTGCTTGTGAGAGAGGTTTTAGACAACGGGTCTGAACCTTTCAGATCCGTGTGTGCTTTACAAATCTCTATGTCATCTCCTAGATGCAGCTACCACGCTCTATTTGGAGCTATTCCAAACAACTGTTCTACTTGGAGCTATTCTAAATTATTGATCCATTATATGTATCCGGTCTCTCTACTCAGAGCTATCCGGATAGGTGTCAAGCTTGCATCGTCGTAACCTTTACGACGAACTCTTTTACCACCTCCATAATCGAGAAAATTCCTTAGTCCACTAGTTACTAAGGATAACTTTGACCGCTGTCCTGTGAGCCATTCTTGGATCACTCTTGTACCCCTTGACTGACTCATGGCAAGGCACACTTCAGGTGCGGTACACAGCATAGCATACTGAAGAGCCTACGTCTTAAGCATAGGGGACGACCTTCGTCCTTTCTCTCTATTTTGCCGCGGTCGAGCTTTAAGTCTTAACTTCGTACCTTACAACTCAGGCAAGAACTCCTTCTTTGACTGGTCCATCTTGAACACCTTCAAGATCATGTCAAGGTATGTGCTCATTTGAAAGTACCATTAAGCGTTTTGATCTATCCTTATAGATCTTGATGCTCAATGCTCAAGCAGCTTAATCCAGGCTTTCCATTGAAAAACACTTTCAAAATAACCCTATATGCTTTCCAGAAATTCTACGTCATTTCTGATCAACAATATGTCAACAACATATACTCATCAGAAATTCTATAGTGCTCCCACTCACTTCTTTGGAAATACAAGTTTCTTATAAACTTTGTATAAATCCAAAATCTTTGATCATCTCATCATAGCGTACATTCCAACTCCGAGATGCTTACTCTAGTCCTTAAAAGGATCGCTGGAGCTAGCATACCTTTTAGCATCCTTAGGATCGACAAAACTTTTCTGATTGTATTGCATACAACCTTTCCTTACGAAAACTAGTAAGGAAACTTGTCTTGACATCCATCTGCCAGATTTCATAAATGCAGCTAATGCTAACATGAATCCGACGGACTTTAAGCATCGCTACGGATGAGAAAACCTCATCGTAGTCAACTCCTTGAACTTGTGAAAAACTTTTCGCCACAAGTCGAGCTTCATGGACGGTGACATTACCATCCACGTCCGTCTTCTTCTTAAAGATCCATTTATCTTAATGGCTTGCCGATCATCGGGCAAGTCCACCAAAGTCCATGGATCCGTTCTCGGATTTTATGGCCTCGAGCCATTTATCGGAATCCGGGCCCACCATCGCTTCTCCATAGCTCGTAGGTTCATTGTTGTCCAGCAACATGACTTCCAAGACAGGATTACGTACTACTCTGAAGTAGTACATATCCTCGTCATCCCACGAGGTTTGGTAGTGACTTGATCCGAAGTTTCATGATCAATATCATAAGCTTCCACTTCAATTGGTGTAGGTGCCACAGGAACAACTCCCTGTGCCCTGTCACACACTAGTTGAAGAGACGGTTCAATAACCTCATCAAGTCTCCACCATCCTCCCACTCAACTCTTTCGAGAGAAACCTTTCCTCGAGAAAGGACCCGATTCTAGAAACAATCCTTTATTGCTTTCGGATCTGAGACAGGAGGCATACCCAACTGTTTTTGGGTTGTCCTATGAAGATGTATTTATCCGCTTTGGGTTCGAGCTTATCAACCTGAAACTTTTTCACATAAGCGTCGCAGCCCCAAACCTTTAAGAAACGACAACTTAGGTTTCTCTAAACCATAATTCATACGGTGTCATCTCAACGGAATTTCGTGGTGCCCTATTTAAAGTGAATGTGGTTGTCTCTAATGCCTAACCCATGAACAATAGTGGTAATTCGATAAGAGAAATCATGGTACGCACCATATCCAATAGGGTGCAACTATGATGTTCGGACACACCATCATACTATGGTGTTCCAGGCGGTATTATTTGCAAAACAATTTCCACAATGTCTTAATTGTATGCCAAAACTCGTAACTCAGATATTCATCTCTATGATCATATCATAGACATTTTATCCTCTTGTCACAATGATCTTCTACTTCACTCTGAAATTATTTGAACCATTCAATAATTCAGACTTGTGTTTCATCAAGTAAATATTCTCAACATCTACTCGAATCATCTGTGAAGTAAGATCATAACGATATTCACTGCATGCCTCAGCACTCATTGGATTGGACACATCAAAATGTGTTACTTCCAACAAGTTGCTATCTTGTTCCATCTTACTGAAAACGAGGCTTTTCAGTCATCTTGCCCATGTGGTATGATTTGCATATCTCAAGTGATTCAAAATCAAGTGAGTCCAAACGGTCCATTTGCATGGAGTTTCTTCAGGCATATACACCAATAGACATGGTTCGCATGTCTCAAACTTTTCAAAAACGAGTGAGTCCAAAGATCCATCAACATGGAGCTTCTTCATGCGTTTTATACCATTATGACTTACATGGCAGTGCCACAAGTAAGTGGTACTATCATTACTATCTTATATCTTTTGGCATGAAAATGTGTATCCCTACGATCAAAATTCAATAAACCATTCCTTTAGGTGCAAGAGCACTTATTCAGGTTTAATACTAATCTTGATGGTAGAGGGAGCGTGCGATGTTAGATCACATCAAACTTGGAAACACTTCCAACACGTATCGTCAGCTCACCTTTAGCTAGTCTCCGTTTTATTCCGTAGCTTTTATTTTGAGTTACTAACACTTAGCAACCGAACCGGTATCTAATACCCTGGTGCTACTAGGAGTACTAGTAAAGTACACATTAACATAATGTATATCCAATATACTTCTATCGACCTTGCCAGCCTTCTCATCTACCAAGTATCTAGGGTAATCTTGCTCCAGTGGTTGTTCCCCTTATTACAGAAGCACTTAGTCTCGGGTTTGGGTTCAACCTCGGGTTTCTTCATTGGTGCAGCAGCTGATTTGCCGTTTCATGAAGTATCCCTTCTTTCCCTTGCCCTTCTTGAAACTAGTGGTTTCATCAACCATCAACAATTGATGCTCCTTCTTGATTTCTACTTTCGCGATGTCAAACAACGCGAATACCTCAAGGATCACCATATCTATCCCTGATATATTATAGTTCATCACGAAGCTCTAGTAGCTTGGTGGCAATGTCTTTGGAGAAACATCACTATCTCATCTGGAAGATCAACTCCCACTTGATTCAAGTGATTGTTGTACTCAGACAATCTGAGCACAAGCTCAACAATTGAGCTTCTCTCCTTAGTTTGCAGGCTAAGAAAATCGTCGGAGGTCTTATACCTCTTGACGTGGGCACGAGCCTGAAATCCTAATTTCAGCCCTCGAAACATCTCATATGTTCCGCGACATTTCGAAAACGTCTTTGGTGCCTATACTCTAAACCATTTAACTGAACTATCACGTAGTTATCAAAACGTGTATGTCCGATGTTCACAACATCCACAAACGACGTTTGGGGTTCAGCACACTGAGCAGTGCATTAAGGACATAAGCTTTCTACTGATCGCATAATCGCTACTATCAACTTTCAACTATAATTTCTCTAGGAACATATCTAAAACAGTAGAACTATAGCGCGAGCTACGACATAATTTGTAAAAGGTCTTTTGACTATGTTCAGGATAATTAAGTTCATCTTATGAACTCCCACTCAGATAGACATCCCTCTAGTCATCTAAGTGATTACATGATCCGAGTCAACTAGGCCGTGTCCGATCATCACGTGAGACGGACTAGTTAACGTCGGTGAACATCTTCATGTTGATCGTATCTACTATACGACTCATGCTCGACCTTTCGGTCTCCGTGTCCCGAGGCCATGTCTGCACATGCTAGGCTCGTCAAGTTAACCCTAAGTGTTTTCGCTGTGTAAAACTGTCTTACACCCGTTGTATGTGAACGTAAGAATCCATCACACCCGATCATCACGTGGTGCTTAGAAGCGACGAACTGTAGCAACGGTGCACAGTTAGGGGAGAAGACTTCTTGAAATTTTGTAAGGGATCATCTTATTTACTACCGTCGTCCTAAGTAAACAAGATGCATAAACATGATAAACATCACATGCAATCAAATAGAGTAGTGACATGATATGGCCAATATCATATAGCTCCTTTGATCTTCATCTTCGGGGCTCCATGATCATCTTGTCACCGGCATGACACCATGATCTCCATCATCATGATCTCCATCATCGTGTCTTCATGAAGTTGTCACGCCAACGACTACTTCTACTTCTATGACTAACGCGTTTAGCAATAAAGTAAAGTAGTTTACATGGCGTTCTTCAATGACACGCAGGTCATACAATAAATAAAGACAACTCCTATGGCTCCTGCCGGTTGTCATACTCATCGACATGCAAGTCGTGAATCCTATTACAAGAACATGATCAATCTCATACATCACATATATCATTCATCACATCCTTTTGGCCATATCACATCACAAAGCATACCCTGCAAAAACAAGTTAGACGTCCTCTAATTGTTGTTGCATGTTTTACGTGGCTGCTATGGGTTTCTAGCAAGAACGTTTCTTACCTACGCAAGACCACAACGTGATATGCCAATTTGCTATTTACCCTTCATAAGGACCCTTTTCATCGAATCCGTTCCGACTAAAGTGGGAGAGACTGGCACCCGCTAGCCACCTTATGCACCAAGTGCATGTCAATCGGTGGAACCTGTCTCACGTAAGAGTACGTGTAAGGTCGGTTCGGGCTGCTTCATCCCACAATACCGTCGAAACAAGATTGGACTAGTAACGGTAAGCATATTGAACAACATCAACGCCCACAACTACTTTGTGTTCTACTCGTGCAAAGAATCTACGCAATAAACCTGGCTCTGATACCACTGTTGGGGAACGTAGCAGAAATTCAAAAATTTTCCTACGTAACACTAAGATCTATCTATGGAGAGACCAGCAACGAGTAGAAAGGAGAGTGCATCTACATACCCTTGTAGATCGCTAAGCGGAAGCATTCAAGTGAACGGGGTTGATGGAGTCGTACTCGTCGTGATTCAGATCACCGATGATCAAGTGCCGAACGGACGGCACCTCCGCGTTCAACACACGTACAGCCCGGTGACGTCTCCCACGCCTTGATCCAGCAAGGAGAGAGGGAGAGGTTGAGGAAGACTCCATCCAGCAGCAGCACAACGGCATGGTGGTGATGGAGGAGCGTGGCAATCCTGCAGGGCTTCGCCAAGCACCTACGGAGAGGAGAAGAACTTGGGAGAGAGGGAGGGGCTGCACCAAAGGCATAAGGTATGTTTGGGAGGCCCTCCTACCCCACTATATATAGGGATCCCAAGGGGGGGGGGTGCGCCAGCCCCTAGGAGATCCAATCTCCAAGGGGGCGGCGGCCAGGGGAGGAGTCCTCCCCCCCCCAAGGCACCTAGGAGGTGCCTTCCCCTGCTGGGACTCTTCCTTTAGGGTTTCCTCAGGCGCATGGGCCTCTTGGGGCTGGTGCCCTTGGCCCATGTAGGCCAAGGCGCACCCCCTACAGCCCATGTGGCCCCCCGGGGCAGGTGGCCCCACCCGGTGGGCCCCCGGGACCCTTCCGGTGGTCCCGGTACAATACCGATGACCCCGAAACTTGTCCCGATGGCCGAAACATGACTTCCTATATATAAATCTTTACCTCCTGACCATTCCGGAGCTCCTCGTGACGTCCGGGATCTCATCCGGGACTCCGAACAACATTTGGTAACCACATACAAGCTTCCTTTATAACCCTAGCGTCATCGAACCTTAAGTGTGTAGACCCTACGGGTTCGGGAGACATGCAGACATGACCGAGACGTTCTCCGGTCAATAACCAACAGTGGGATCTGGATACCCATGTTGGCTCCCACATGTTCCACGATGATCTCATCGGATGAACCACGATGTCAAGGACTCAATCGATCCCGTATACAATTCCCTTTGTCTAGCGGTATTTTACTTGCCCGAGATTCGATCGTCGGTATACCGATACCTTGTTCAATCTCGTTACCGGCAAGTCACTTTACTCGTTTCGTAACACATCATCCCGCGATCAACTCCTTGGTCACATTGCGCATATGATGATGTCCTACCGAGTGGGCCCAGAGATACCTCTCCGTTTACACGGAGTGACAAATCCCAGTCTCGATCCGCATAAAACAATAGATACTTTCGGAGATACCTGTAGTGCACCTTTATAGTCACCCAGTTACGTTGTGACGTTTGATACACCCAAAGCACTCCTACGGTATCCAGGAGTTAGACGATCTCATGGTCAAAGGAAGAGATACTTGACATTAGCAAAGCTCTAGCAAACGAACTACACGATCTTTGTGCTATGCTTAGGATTGGGTCTTGTCCATCACATCATTCTCCTAATGATGTGATCCCGTTATCAACGACATCCAATGTCCATAGCCAAGAAACCATGACTATCTGTTGATCACAACGAGCTAGTCAACTAGAGGCTCACTAGGGACATATTGTGGTCTATGTATTCACACGTGTATTACGATTTCCGGATAATACAGTTATAGCATGAATAAAAGACAATTATCATGAACAAGGAAATATAATAATAATACTTTTATTATTGCCTCTAGGGCATATTTCCAACAGGTGGACCCCCGGAACCCCTCCGGTGGCCCCGGTACAATACCGATAGGACCCCGAATTCTTCCGGTGTCCGTATGACAACTTCCCATATATAAAACTTCACCTCCGGACCATTCCGGAACTCCTCGTGACGTCCGGGATATCATCCGGGATTCCAAACTACTTTCGGTAATCACATACAAGTCTTCCTAATAACCCTAGCGTCACAGAACCTTAAGTGTGTAGACCCTACGGGTTCGGGAGACATGCAGACATGACCGAGACTCTCCGGTCAATAACCAACAGCGGGATATGGATACCCATGTTGGCTCCCACATGCTCCTCGATGATGTCATCGGATGAACCACGATGTCGAGGATTCGATTAAACCCCGTATACAATTCCCTTTGTCAATCGGTACGTTACTTGCCCGAGACCCGATCGTCGGTATCCCAATACCTTGTTCAGTCTCGTTACCGGCAAGTCACTTTACTCGTACCGTAATGCATGATCCCGTGATCAACCACTTGGTCACTTTGAGCTCATTATGATGATGCATTACCGAGTGGGCCCAGAGATACCTCTCCGTCATACGGAGTGACAAATCCCAGTCTCGATCCGTGTCAACCCAACAGACACTTTCGGAGATACCTGTAGTGCACCTTTATAATCACCTAGTTACGTTGTGACGTTTGATACACCCAAAGCACTCCTACGGTATCCGGGAGTTACATGATCTCATGGTCGAAGGAAGAGATACTTGACATTGGAAAAGCTCTAGCAAACGAACTAACTGACCTTTGTGCTATGCTTAGGATTGGGTCTTGTCCATCACATCATTCTCCTAATGATGTGATCCCGTTATCAACGACATCCAATGTCCATAGCCAGGAAACCTTGACTATCTGTTGATCACAACGAGCTAGTCAACTAGAGGCTCACTAGGGACATATTGTGGTCTATGTATTCACACGTGTATTACGATTTCCGGATAATACCGTTATAGCATGAATAAAAGACTATTATCATGAACAAAGAAATATAATAATAACAATTTTATTATTGCCTCTAGGGCATATTTCCAACAGTCACCCACTTGCACTAGAGTCAATAATCTAGTTACATTGTGATGAATCGAACACCCATAGAGTCCTGGTGCTGATCATGTTTTGCTCGCGAGAGAGGTTTAGTCAACGGATCTGCGACATTCAGATCCGTATGTACTTTGCAAATTTCTATGTCTCCATCTTGAACATTTTCACGGATGGAGTTGAAACGACGCTTGATGTGCCTGGTCTTCTTGTGAAATCTGGGCTCCTTTGCAAGGGCAATAGCTCAAGTATTGTCACAGAAAGGTTTGATCGGCCCCGACGCATTGGGTATGACTCCTTGGTCGGTGATGAACTCCTTCACCCAAATAGCTTCATGCGCTGCCTCCGAGGCTGCCATGTACTCCGCTTCACATGTAGATCCTGCCACGACACTCTGCTTGCAGCTGCACCAGCTTACTGCTCCACCATTCAACATATACACGTATCCGGTTTGTGACTTAGAGTCATCCAGATCTGTGTCGAAGCTAGCGTCGACGTAACCCTTTATGACGAGCTCTTCGTCACCTCCATAAACGAGAAACATGTCCTTTGTCCTTTTCAGGTACTTCAGGATATTCTTGACTGCTGTCCAGTGTTCCTTGCCGGGATTACTTTGGTACCTACCTACCAAACTTACGGCAAGGTTTACATCAGGTCTGGTACACAGCATGGCATACATAATAGATCCTATGGCTGAAGCATAGGGGATGACACTCATCTCTTCTTTATCTTTTGCCGTGGTCGGGCATTGAGCCGAGCTCAATCTCACACCTTGCAACACAGGCAAGAACCCCTTCTTGGACTGATCCATTTTGAACTTCTTCAAAATCTTATCAAGGTATGTGCTTTGTGAAAGACCTATGAGGCGTCTTGATCTATCCCTATAGATCTTGATGCCTAATATATAAGCAGCTTCTCCAAGGTCCTTCATTGAAAAACACTTATTCAAGTAGGCCTTAATGCTGTCCAAAAGTTCTGTATCATTTCCCATCAAGAGTATGTCATCTACATATAATATGAGAAATACTACAGAGCTCCCACTCACTTTCTTGTAAACGTAGGCTTCTCCATAAGTCTGCATAAACCCAAACGCTTTGATCATCTCATCAAAGTGAATATTCCAACTTCGAGATGCTTGCACCAGCCCATAAATGGATCGCTGGAGCTTGCATACTTTGTTAGCATTCTTAGGATCGACAAAACCTTCCGACTGCATCATATACAGTTCTTCCTTAAGATGCCCGTTAAGGAATGCTGTTTTGACGTCCATCTGCCATATCTCATAATCATAGTATGCGGCAATTGCTAACATGATTCAGACGGACTTAAGCTTCGCTACGGGAGAGAAAGTCTCATCGTAGTCAATCCCTTGAACTTGCCGGTAACCCTTAGCGACATGTCGAGCTTTATAGATGGTGACATTACCATCCGCGTCCGTCTTCTTCTTAAAGATCCATTTGTTTTCTATCGCTCGCCGATCATCGGCAAGTCAGTCAAAGTCCATACTTTGTTTTCATACATGGATTCTATCTCGGATTTCATGGCTTCAAGACATTTGTTGGAATCTAGGCCCGCCATCGCTTCTTCATAGTTCGAAGGTTCACCGTTGTCTAACAACATGATTTCCAGGACAGGGTTGCCATACCATTCTGGTGCGGAACATGTCCTTGTGGACCTACAAAGTTCAGTAGCAACTTGATCCGAAGTACTTTGATCATCATCATTATTTTCCTCTTCTGTTGGTGTAGGCATTACAGGAACATTTTCCTGAGCCGCACTACTTTCCCGTTCAAGAGGTAGTACTTCATCGAGTTCTACTTTCCTCCCACTTACTTCTTTCGAGAGAAACTCTTTTTCCAGAAAGGATCCGTTCTTGGCAACAAAGATCTTGCCCTTGGATCTTAAGTAGAAGGTATACCCAATGGTTTCCTTAGGGTATCCTATGAAGACACATTTTTCCGACTTGGGTTCGAGCTTTTCAGGTTGAAGTTTCTTGACATAAGCATCGCATCCCCAAACTTTTAGAAACGACAGCTTAGGTTTCTTCCCAAACCATAATTCATACGGTGTCGTCTCAACGGATTTAGACGGTGCCCTATTTAAAGTGAATGTAGCTGTCTCTAGAGCGTATCCCCAAAATGATAGCGGTAAATCTGTAAGAGACATCCTAGACCGCACCATATCCAATAGAGTGCGATTACGACGTTCGGACACACCGTTACGCTGAGGTGTTCCAGGCGGCGTGAGTTGTGAAACGATTCCACATTTTCTTAAGTGTGTACCAAATTCGTGACTTAAGTATTCTCCTCCATGATCTGATCGTAGGAACTTTATCTTTCGGTCACGTTGATTCTCTACCTCATTCTGAAATTCCTTGAACTTTTCAAAGGTCTCAGACTTGTGTTTCATTAAGTAGACATACCCATATCTACTCAAGTCATCAGTGAGAGTGAGAACATAACGATATCCTCCGCGAGCCTCAACGCTCATTGGATCGCACACATCGGTATGTATGATTTCCAACAAGTTGGTTGCTCGCTCCATTGTTCCGGAGAACGGAGTTTTGGTCATCTTGCCCATGAGGCATGGTTCGCATGTGTCAAATGATTCATAATCTAGAGACTCCAAAAGTCCATCAGCATGGAGCTTCTTCATGCGCTTGACACCAATGTGACCAAGGCGGCAGTGCCACAAGTATGTGGGACTATCGTTATCAACTTTACATCTTTTGGTATTCACGCTATGAATATGTGTAACACTACGCTCGAGATTCATTAAGAATAAACCATTGACCATCGGAGCATGACCATAAAACATATCTCTCATATAAATAGAACAACCATTATTCTCGGATTTAAATGAGTAGCCATCTCGTATCAAACGAGATCCTGATACAATGTTCATGCTCAAATTTGGCACGAAATAACAATTATTAAGGTTCAAAACTAATCCCGTAGGTAAATGTAGAGGTAGCGTGCCGACGGCGATCACATCGACTCTGGAACCATTCCCGACGTGCATCGTCACCTCGTCCTTCGCCAGTCTCCGCTTATTCCGCAGCTCCTGCTGTGAGTTACAAATATGAGCAACGGCACCGGTATCAAATACCCAGGAGTTACTACGAGCACTGGTAAGGTACACATCAATTACATGTATATCAAATATACCTTTAGTGTTGCCGGCCTTCTTATCCGCTAAGTATTTGGGGCAGTTCCGCTTCCAGTGAGCCTTCCCCTTGCAATAAAAGCACTCAGTCTCAGGCTTAGGTCCATTTTTTTACTTCTTCCCAGTAACTGGCTTACCAGGCACGGCAACCTCCTTGCCGTCCTTCTTGAAGTTCTTCTTACCCTTGCCCTTCTTGAACTTAGTGGTCTTATTGACCATCAACACTTGATGTTCTTTCTTGATTTCAACCTCTGCTGACTTCAGCATAGAAAATACTTCAGGAATGGTCTTTACCATCCCATGCATATTGTAGTTCATCACAAAGCTCTTGTAGCTTGGTGGGAGCGACTGAAGGATTCTGTCAATGACTGCCTCATCAGGGAGGTTAATATTCAGCTGAGTCATACGGTTGTGCAACCCAGACATCTTGAGTATGTGCTCACTGACAGAACTATTTTCCTCCATCTTACAACTATAGAACTTGTCGGAGATGTCATATCTCTCGACCCGGGCGTGAGCTTGGAAAACTAGTTTCAGCTCCTCGAACATCTCATATGCTCCGTGATGCTCAAAACGCTTTTGGAGCCCCGGTTCTAAGCTGTAAAGCATGCCGCACTGAACAAGGGAGTAATCATCAGCACGAGACCGCCAAGCATTCATAATGTCTTGGTTCTCTGGGACGGGAGCGTCACCTAGCGGTCCTTCTAGGACATATTGTTTCCTGGCAGCTATGAGGATGATCCTCAGGTTCCGGACCCAGTCCGTATAGTTGCTGCCATCATCTTTCAGCTTGGTTTTCTCTAGGAATGCGTTGAAGTTCATGTTGACATGAGCGTTGGCCATTTGATCTACAAGACATATTTTGCAAAGGTTTAAGACTAAGTTCATGATAATTAAGTTCATCTAATCAAATTAATATAATGAACTCCCACTCAGATTAGACATCCCTCTAGTCATCTAAGTGTTACACGATCCGAGTCGACTAGGCTGTGTCCGATCATCACGTGAGACGGACTAGTCATCGTCGGTGAACATTCTCATGTTGATCGTATCTTCCATACGACTCGTGTTCGACCTTTTGGTCTCCGTGTTCCGAGGCCATGTCTGTACATGCTAGGCTCGTCAAGTTAACCCTAAGTGTATTGCATGTGTAAATCTGTCTTACACCCGTTGTATGTGAACGTAAGGATCTATCACACCCGATCATCACGTGGTGCTTCGAAGCGACGAACTTTAGCAACGGTGCACAGTTAGGGGAGAACACTTCTTGAAATTGGTGTAAGGGATCATCTTAGTTACTACCGTCGTTCTAAGTAAACAAGATGCATAAACATAATAAACATCACATGCAATTATATAATAGTGACATGATATGGCCAATATCATATAGCTCCATTGATCTCCATCTTCGGGGCTCCATGATCATCTTGTCACCGGCATGACACCATGATCTCCATCATCATGATCTCCATCATCGTGTCTTCATGAAGTTGTCACGCCAACGACTACTTCTACTTCTATGGCTAACACGTTTAGCAATAAAGTAAAGTAAGTTACATGGCATTCTTCAATGACACGCGGGTCATACAAAAATAAAGACAACTCCTATGGCTCCTGCCGGTTGTCATACTCATCGGCATGCAAGTCGTGATTCCTATTACAAGAACATGATCTCATACATCACAATATGTCATTCATCATTCATCACAACTTCTGGCCATATCACATCACATGAACAATCGCTGCAAAAACAAGTTAGACGTCCTCTAATTGTTGTTGCATCTTTTACGTGGCCGCAATTGGGTTCTAGCAAGAACGCTTTCTTACCTACGAATAACCACAACGTGATTTTGTCAACTTCTATTTACCCTTCATAAGGACCCTTTTCATCGAATCCGCTCCAACTAAAGTGGGAGAGACAGACACCCGCCAACCACCTTATGCAACTAGTGCATGTCAGTCGGTGGAACCAGTCTCACGTAAGCGTACGTGTAAGGTTGGTCCGGGCCGCTTCATCCCACAATACCGCTGAAGCAAGATAAGACTAGTAGTGGCAAGCAAGTTGACAAGATCTACGCCCACAACAAAATTGTGTTCTACTCGTGCAAAGAGAACTACGCATAGACCTAGCTCATGATGCCACTGTTGGCGAACGTTGCAGAAAATTAAAATTTTTCCTACGGTTTCACCAAGATCCATCTATGAGTTCATCTAAGAAACGAGTCAAGGGAGTGAGTTTGCATCTACATACCACTTGTAGATCGAGTGCGGAAGCGTTCAAGGGGATGGTGATGATGGAGTCGTACTCGTCGTGATTTGGATCACCGATGACCAAGTGCTGAACGGACAGCACCTCCGCGTTCAACACACGTACGGGACGAACGACGTCTCCTCCGTCTTGATCCAGCAAGGAGGAAGGAGGGGTTGAGGAAGGCAGCTCCAACGGCAGCACGACGGCATGGTGTAGTTGGTGCAGCAGTACTCCGACAGGGCTTCGCCAAGCACGTACGGAGGAGGAGAGGTGTTGGGGAGGGGAGGGGTTGCGCCTTGAGTTGTGTCCAGCAGCCCTCCCCTCACCCCTCTATTTATAGGGGAAGGGGCAAGGGGGGCCGACCCCTCTAGATGGGATCTAGAGGGGGGGCGGCGGCCAGGGAGGGGAGGCTTGCCCCCCAAGCAAGGGGGGCGCCCCCTTTAGGGTTTCCCCCCCAACCCTAGGCGCATGGGCCCAAGGTGGGGGGGGGCGCCCAGCCCTCCAGGGGCTGACTCCCTGCCCCTTGCGGCCCATGTGGCCCTCCAGGAGGGGTGGCCCCTCCCGGTGGACCCCCGGAACCCCTCCGGTGGCCCCGGTACAATACCGATAGGACCCCAAATTCTTTCGGTGTCCGTATGACAACTTCCCATATATAAAACTTCACCTCCGGACCATTCCGGAACTCCTCGTGACATCCGGGATCTCATCTGGGATTCCGAACTACTTTCGGTAATCACATACAAGTCTTCCTAATAACCCTAGCGTCACCGAACCTTAAGTGTGTAGACCCTACGGGTTCGGGAGACATGCAGACATGACCGAGACTCTCCGGTCAATAACCAACAGCGGGATCTGGATACCCATGTTGGCTCCCACATGCTCCTCGATGATGTCATCAGATGAACCACGATGTCAAGGATTCAATTAAACCCCGTATACAATTCCCTTTGTCAATCGGTACGTTACTTGCCCGAGACCCGATCGTCGGTATCCCAATACCTTGTTCAGTCTCGTTACCGGCAAGTCACTTTATCGTACCGTAATGCATGATCCCGTGATCAACCACTTGGTCACTTTGAGCTCATTATGATGATGCATTACCGAGTGGGCCCAGAGATACCTCTCCGTCATACGGAGTGACAAATCCCAGTCTCGATCCGTGTCAACCCAACAGACACTTTCGGAGATACCTGTAGTGCACCTTTATAATCACCCAGTTACATTGTGACGTTTGATACACCCAAAGCACTCCTATGGTATCTGCGAGTTACACGATCTCATGGTCGAAGGAAGAGATACTTGACATTGGAAAAGCTCTAGCAAACGAACTAACCGACCTTTGTGCTATGCTTAGGATTGGGTCTTGTCCATCACATCATTCTCCTAATGATGTGATCCCGTTATCAACGACATCCAATGTCCATAGCCAGGAAACCATGACTATCTGTTGATCACAACGAGCTAGTCAACTAGAGGCTCACTAGGGACATATTGTGGTCTATGTATTCACACGTGTATTACGATTTCCGGATAATACAGTTATAGCATGAATAAAAGACTATTATCATGAACAAAGAAATATAATAATAACACTTTTATTATTGCCTCTAGGGCATATTTCCAACAGATTGGCGAGATCAAGTTCAGACCGGCCCCGCTGTCAACTAGCATCTTCATCACTCGGAGGTTGCGGGTTGTTGGTGAAACCAATAACGGCAAACACCCGACCGCAATTGTGCAATCAGGGTGGTCCTCGGTGTCAAAGTTGATAGGCGTGCTGGACCACTTCAGTGGCTTCCATGCATCGAGTGACGGCTCCACCGCTGTGATCTCACGCGCCCACTGCTTGAGTTGGAGGCGAGAGGTGTGCAGCGAGGCGCCACCATCGACACACATGGCCTCTGTAGCTTTCTGAAACTCATGGTTGTCGGACTCATCGTCCTCGTCATGATCATCATCTTCCTGCTTCTTATCGCGGCCTCGGGCGGGCCTCTCTTGCTGGTTATCCTTGCCGCGGTGGCCTCTCTAGCCGTCACACTTCTTGTCGGATCCTTCGGCACCTTCCCGGACTTTCTCCTTGTCCCGCCTCTCATATTCAGCTTTTTGCTTCTCAGCAAGCAGCTCGACTTGCCGGCAGTTTTGGAGGTCGTGGCCCTTGGTGCAGCGGATCTTGCAATACTGCTTGTTGGAGCTTCCCGGCTTGTCGGCCGCCGCCAAGGCTCGGCAAGTGGCACACCCGGCAACTTCCTTGTCGGGGTCGCTCGCCTTGGCCTTCTGGGCAGTGCTGGTGTCATCGGACCCCTCCACAGCAAGTACAGTCTTGCCTTTGCGCTTCCTGTTACGACGCCGGCCCTTCTTTGTCGGGGCAGCGGTGTCGTCATCCGTGGAGTCAGTTTCCGCGTCGGCATCCTCGCCGGGGTACTTCCTCCCCTCTTCAGCCCGAGCGCACCTGTCAGCCAGGACATAAAGCTCGGCCACATCCCTGACCTTGTTCATCTCCAGCTCCTCACGCATCCCGTGGTTACGTACATTCTGATGGAACACACTGATCACGGTGGCGGGATGAACGTCTGGGATGTTATACTGCACTCGGCTGAACCTTTGGATGTACTTGCGCAAGTTTTCTCCTTCCTTCTGGGGGATAATATGCAGATCGCTTGCCTGGCCATGAGCTTGATGGCCTCCAGTGAAGGCACCAACAAACTCATGGCACAGATCCGACCAAGAGGAAATGGAGTCCACCAGCAAGTGCATCAACCATGACATGACATTGGGCTTGAGCGCCAAAGGGAAGTAATTGGCAAGAACCTTATCTCGCGGACTCCAGCAGCTTGCATCGTGATGGTGTAGATGTTGAGGAACTCTGACGAGTGAGTCTTGCCGTTGTACTTCTCGCCAACGCCGGGCTTGAACATGCGGTGGGAGGGCCACTAGAACTGCCGCAGCTCACGGGTGAAGGCCGGACAACCCACCTCGTAGGATAGGCCACCGTAGCCTACCGGTGCTGAGTGGTCCATAGTGGGTCCTGCCCGCCTGTCTGACTGGTGGCGTGCATCACGTCGGCGCTCGATGGTGGTTCGAGCGTCTTCAAGGGCTCGCTCCCGAAGAACTTGATGCTGGTCGTGGTAGGTCCATGGATCGGACCACGCTATGGAGATATCATCACAAGTGTCATCGCTATGGATCGACACCCGCGGTGGCTGGCATGGGGGAGGAGAATGCACCGTGGCTGCATCGTCCCCGACCCCTCCATCGCTAGCATGCGGTGGCTCGACAGAGCGACAGCCTACGGGCCCCGCTGGTCACGGCTCATCTTTGTTGGCAATGCCGACGAGGCTCCGGACAGTGGCTCTCCACTCGTCGAGCCTCTCCGCAGCAGGAGGAAAGTCGAGGAGCAGCTGTGCGCGCCAGAGCTTCTGCTGGTGTGGGCGGCGGTGAAAGCTGCGTGGACCATGACGTGCTTCGACTTCTAACTATGTTAGAAGGAGCTCTATCACGGCCCTGCGGCTGTCCGCCATTTTCGCCAGCACCTCGGCGTGCATGCTGGCCTTCCTCGTCCAGTGAAGGTCACGCGGGACTCTTCCCAGGGCGGCGCCCAGGGTCACCAGCGGGGTGGCGCTGCTCATCGTGCACAACTTGGGAAGAACACGCTTGGGGCACCGGTGTTGGTGTCTTGGAGGCTGTCGCACCGCCATCGGGCGGCATGGCGATGCCCCTGGAGGGGCCCGCGCCACCTGCGAGAGGCCCAACTCCGTCTCTGGAGTTTGCGGCGTGCGGCCCATCACCTGGCGCACGAACGATGCCGCTTTCCAGGTCTGGACTACCAGGGTGATGTGGGTGTTCGCGGGTCGTGCCACGGGTTCTTTCCGTGACCGTCCCTCTACTGTCCTGCACCGGTACAGGCAGTCCGGTCCCGGATGAACCGATCGCCGTGGTTGTCTTCCTCTTGGGAGCCATGGCGATGAAAAGCTGTTCGACTAGCTGCTGAACCAGATTCTCACGACTGCACCTCCCCTACTTGGCGCGCTAAAGATGTCGATGGAAACGACATCTATGGGATCACGAGAATCCCTACTACGGTTGCGGGGTGCGGGGTCGTGAGAAGAGCGGGATCAGCAATCAACACAAGCACACGGGTCGTTTACCCAGGTTCGGGCCGCGAGGATGCGTAATACCCTAGTCCTGCTTTTGTTTCTATTTGAGTGTTCTTGGAGTTCTTGAGCTAGCTACAATGAGTGTAACTTGTCCAAGGGTCCGAATCCTTCTCTTGGATGCCTTGGCCCTCCTTTTATAACCAAGGGGATCGCCACAGTGGCACACAGGAGGTGGCATCGGTGTACCGTGGCTAAGCTTATCGCTTAGCCATTATGGGACAAGACGCATTTAATGCACCTCTTAGGTGTCCCCCTCACTTTATCAGGGAGGGAAACCAGCCTCCGTCCCGTCCATCGCTGCCTCACCTTGCTCCAACACGCGTCCAGGCCAGCGGTGCGCATGGTGCCATGTAGGCTGGCAAGCTACTGAGGTGGAGCGGTGGTAGGGCCTTCACGAAGATTTGCATGCCACCACGTAGGCGCTCGCTGAGTTGGCTTGGGAGCCTCACGTCGACACGCATGTGCCTGCCTAGCTGGTGGGCCGACAGCTGCATGGGAGCGGCGGTGGAAACTTGGCGGGCATGGGCCTGGCTATGGCCATGCGGATGTCCTCGGCAAGGGCCTTGCCGGGCCCCCGACAAGGGTCTTGCCGTGGCGTCGTTGTCGTCCCGGCAAGGATCTTGCCGGAGGTCTTGTGGGTTTTCTCGGCAAGGATCTCACCGAGGTTTGTCGTCTTCTAATCTTCATCTGGCTTGGAGTGTTCATGATCTTCACAAAGATCTTCATGCCATCATGGAGGCGCCTCCCGAGCCCTTGCCCCAATGTGGTTGGTGGTGTTGGAAAACCTGGGGCTCAAGGGTGGTGCGCTCCGCTGGCATCGGGCAAGTTGCCCCGGCAAGGTTGTTGCCGTGCCTGCGGAGGCTACCCCGACAAAGGTTTCACCGGGGGAGCCTGTCCTGCCCTCTTGCTCTTTGTATTTTTGTCTTGGCATTGCTTTGACCATCTTGCGGCTTTGACTCCTCCCTCTGCCCTGCTAAGCATGGCCGTGGGCGCAGCTCTGAGTGCCCGTGCACAAGTAAGGGGTACATAAGAGTGCTTCTACTTTAGTACACCGACAGAAGATCATCAACTCGCCACCTGGCCTCCCGCTTCAACATATTCTAGTGTTCCGTTGATCAAATTCTAAGCCGGTTTATACCATGGTCAGATATGGAGAATCTCAAGACAACTCCTCGAGTCATCTTAAGAGTCGGGGGCTACATTGACATGACTCGGCGAAATTGGCCAGTTTCAGTGAATTCAAGAACTCCGGGTCATTGGAGGGAAAGATAACCCGACCCCGAAGGCTACTGCCCTATTGGTGACAATTTAAAGGTCATTTGAAAATTTCTGGCTCAAAATGAATGATTTCGGTTTAAAATCCGGCTCAAGGGAAAACTGTTTCTCACAAACCTTTGAAGCCCTCAATATCCGGTTTGAAATTCTGATTCAAAAAGAATTCATCTCTCGCAAGTTCGAGTTCTCAGAAAAATTAAAGGTTACCAAAGAGAACTTGCTGCCATGATGCACGGTTCAAACATGGGTATCCTGCCTTATGGGCTTATCTTATTATGGTCACTTGGGGGCTTCCTGCTCGTTGAGCATAGCTGTGACTACCCTCTTGATCTGGCTTGTACGCCATGATTACAAATCACTTGGGGGCTTCCTGCCCAAATTAAAGGATTACCAAAGAGAACTTGTTGCACTGCGCAGTTCAAACATAGGTATCCTGCCTTGAGGCTCATTATATGTCATTTGGGAGCTTCCTGTTCAAACATAGGTGTATTCACCAAAGAGAACATAGAGTTACTATCCTCTTGATTGGCGTGGATGCCAGGTGTATTCACCAAAAAATCCGGGTTATCCAGCCTGTATCCAAGATGCTCTTCGACCAGGTAATCCTGGATGACCTGCCCTGTTCTTAACAAGTCAATCTCTTAAATGAGACCGTGAACTTGTCAAGGTTAAACATTGATCTGGTCATGAAAGAGCCAGCTTACAGAATGCAAGGAGAAGTTCAGGCTGATAAGCCGCCTTCCTTTAAACTTGGTTAAACCGGCCTGTTTTGCACGATGCTATTCCAACCCCTTCATAATCTCGATAAGTTGATCTTTTAAAGACCCTGAACTTATCTAGGTTAAAATGTTGATTGGGTCATGTGAAAGCCTGCTCACAGAAAGCGCAGATACTCCAGTGCCTATCATGCTAATTTCATTGAAGAAGAAAATTTTGACTTGGCGGCCCATAAAAGCCTCGTATTTTTTGGTTTTCTTTTCCGTCTTGGATTTATATCACTTCCTTTTTTCTTACCATATGGTTTTTTACAAGTCGGGCCAAGCAGCCCTGATTATGTCTCATATTAGGGATATTACGCCCTACCCTGGTTATGGACTTCTGTGGTCACCAGCGGAATTATACTGGGCATCATGACCCGCCCTGCGGTAAAACCGCCAGGGCACTTATGATTTGTTTGTCTGCAGGAACTGGTTTTCAAACCGGGTAATATTATTCAAATCTTTAATAGCCAACTTGGCTGGATTTTTATTATGGTTATCAATAACCAATATTATGATTGAGGTTTTCAAAGTCGCTTCAGCGCAATGGCTATTATTTTATCAATGGATATGATTTATTTTACAATGGACAGAATAGTCCCGAGTCGCTGCAGGCTTACGACCCGGCACTTGGGGGCTACATTATTCAAGTTGAGATTACATCAAATATGCAAGTCCCATGTCACTGCCAGCATGCACCATGGCACTTGGGGGCTAATGCAAAGTCATTTTTTGCTCACTTTATTGAAAATCCAACTCATCACATTGTAATGAGCTGGCCCTTGGGGGCTACCAATTGCTCATGTCAAAAATTCAAGGTACTCAGTTGGTACAGTACAAAGCTCTTAACCTTGTGGACGTGAGTTCGAGCCCCATGGTGAGGGTTACATCATATGATGTTATTTTCAATGAAATATATATAAAGTCCCAGCTCAGTATTATCTTACAGAGCCGGCCCTTGGAGACTACATGTTGCTGTTAAAAGTCTACATGATCATATCTAAAAAGTCCCTACTCATTATTGCATAATGACCCGACACTTGGGACTATACTGGTTGAAGTTTTTTATGACCATAAGGCAATTACAAGTCCTAGGTTGTTGCAAGCATGACACCCCAGCGCTTGGGGGCCACATATGTGGAATATTCAGTGCAAGTTCATACGTTCACTAGTGCAAGTTTTCTCAACAATAATAACATAATTAGATCATATAACAATCCCTCAACGTGCAACAAAGAGTCACTCCAAAGTCAGTAATAGCGGAGAACAAACAAAGAGATTATTGTAGGGTATGAAACCACCTCAAAGTTATTCTTTCCGATCAATCCGTTGGGCTATTACTATAAGTGTCACAAACAGCCCTAGAGTTCGTAGTAAAATAAAACCTTAAGACACAAAACAACCAAAACCCTAATGTCACCTAGATACTCCAATGTCACCTCAAGTATCCTTGGGTATGATTATATGATATGCATCACACAATCTCAGATTCATCTATTCAACCAACACAAAGAACTTCAAAGAGTGCCCCAAAGTTTCTACCGGAGAGTCAAGACGAAAACGTGTGCCAACCCCTATGCATAAGTTCACAAGGTCACTGAACCCGCAAGTTGATCACCAAAACATACATCAAGTAGATCATGTGATATCCCATTGTCACCACAGATAAGCACATGCAAGCCATACATCAAGTGTTCTCAAATCCTTAAAGACTCAATCCAATAAGATAACTTCAAAGGGAAAACTCAATCCATTACAAGAGAGTAGAGGGGGAGAAAGATCATAAGATCCAACTATAATAGCAAAGCTCGCGGTACATCAAGATTGTGCCAAATCAAGAACACGAGAGTGAGAGAGAGAGAGATCAAACACATAGCTACTGGTACATACCCTCAGCCCCGAGGGTGAACTACTCCCTCCTCGTCATGGAGAGTGCCAGGATGATGAAGATGGCCACCGGTGATGGATTCCCCCTCCGGCAGGGTGCCGGAACGGGCTTCCGAGAGGTTTTTGGTGGGTACAGAGGCTTGCGGCGGCGGAACTCCCGATCTAGGTTATGTTTCAGGGGTTTCTGTATTTATAGGAGGGTTTGGTGTTGAGAATAAGTCAGGAGGACCCACGGGGTGTCCACGAGGCACAGGGGCGCGCCCTGGGGGGGCACGCCCTCCACCCTCGTGGGCCCCACGAGACTCCTCCCCAATAACTTTTTGTTCCAGTATTTTTTATATTTTTCAGAAAAAATCTCCATTGATTTTCAGCGCATTCCGAGAACTTTTATTTCTGCACAAAAACAACACCACGGTAGTTCAGCTAAAAACAATGTCAGTCCGGGTTAGTTCTAACCAAATCATACCAAAAGCATGTAAAAATATTATAAACATGGCATGAATACATCAAAAATTATAGATACATTGGAGACGTATCAAGCATCCCCCAGCTTAATTCCTGCTCGTCCTCGAGTAGGTAAATGATAAAAACAGAATTTTTGATGTGGAATTCTACCTAACATATTTATCAATGTAATCTCTTTATTGTGGCAAGAATATTTAGATCCATAAGATTCAAAACAAAAGTTTAATATTGACATAAAAACAATAATACTTCAAGCATACTAATAAAGCAATCATGTCTTCTCAAAATAACATGACCAAAGAAAGCTATCCCTACAAAATCATAGAGTCTGGCTATGCTCTACCTTCATCACACAAAGTATTTAATCATGCACAACCCCGGTTTCAGCCAAGCAATTGTTTCATATTTTAGTATTTTCAAACGTTTTCAATCTTCGTGCAATACATGAGCGTGAGCCATGGACATAGCACTATAGGTGGAATAGAATGGTGGTTGTGGAGAAGACAAAAGGAGAAGATAGTCTCACATCAACTAGGCGTATCAACGGGCTATGGAGATGCCCATCAATAGATATCAATGTGAGTGAGTAGGGATTGACATGCAACGGATGCACTAGAGCTATAAGTGTATGAAAGCTCAACAAAAGAAACTAAGTGGGTGTGCATCCAACTTGCTTGCTCACGAAGACCTAGGGCGTTTTTGAGGAAGCCCATCATTGGAATATACAAGCCAAGTTCTATAATGAAAAATCCCCACTAGTATGTGAAAGTGACAACATAGGATACTCTCTATCATGAAGATCATGGTGCTACTTTGAAGCACAAGTGTGGTAAAAGGATAGTAGCATTGCCCCTTCTCTCTTTTTCTCTCATTTTTTTTGTTTTTTGGGCCCTCTATTTTTGGCCTCTTTTTTTAGATAATTCTTTTATATTTTTCATCCGGAGTCTCATCCCGACTTGTGGGGGAATCATAGTCTCCATCATCATTTCCTCACATGGGACAATGCTCTAATAATGATGATCGTCACACTTTTATTTACTTACAACTCAAGAATTACAACTCGATACTTAGAACAAAATATGACGTGCCTCCAGCGGTGTACCAGGATGTGCAATGAATCAAGAGTGACATGTATGAAAGAATTATGAACGGTGGCTTTGCCACAAATACGATGTCAACTACATGATCATGCAAAGCAATATGACAATGATGAAGCATGTCATAGTAAATGGAACAGTGGAAAGTTGCATGGCAATATATCTCGGAATGGCTATGGAAATGCCATAATATGTAGGTATGGTGGCTGTTTTGAGGAAGGTATATGGTGGGTGTATGGTACCGGCAATAGTTGCACGACACAAGGGAGGCTAGCAATGGTGGAAGGGTGAGAGTGCATATAATCCATGGACTCAACATTAGTCATAAAGAACTCATATACTTATTGCAAAAATCTACAAGTCATCAAAACCAAGTACTACACGCATGATCCTAGGGGAAGGGCTAGTAGGAGTTAACCATCGCGCGATCCCGACCTCCACTCATAAGGAAGAAAATCAATAAATAAATCATGCTCCAACTTCATCACATAACGGTTCACCATACGTGCATGTTACGGGAATCACAAACTTCAACACAAGTATCTCTCAAATTCACAACTACTCCACTAGCATGACTCTAATATCACCGTCCTCATATCTCAAAACAATCATAAAGAATTAAACTTCTCATAGTATTCAATGCACTTCATATGAAAGTTTTTATTATATCCTTCTTGGAAGCCCATCATATTAGGACTAATTTTATAACCAAAGCAAATTACTATAATGTTCTAAAAGACTCTCAAAATAATATAAGTGAAGAATGATAGTTCATCTATTTCTTTAAAATAAAACCAGCGCCGTGCTCTAAAAAGATATAAGTGAAGCACTAGAGTCAATGACAAACTACTCCAAAAGATATCAGTGAAGATCAATGAGTAGTCGAATAATTATGTGACTATGTGAAGACTCTCTAAGATTTAAGAATTTAAGATCTTGGGATATTACTAAAACAGAAGCAAAACAAAATAAAATAAAATGACGCTCCAAGGAAAACACATACCATGTGGTGAATAAAAATATAGCTCCAAGTAAGGTTACCGATGAACGAAGACGAAAGAGGGGATGCCATACGGGGCATCCCTAAGCTTAGTCTATTGGTTTTCCTTGAATATTACCTTGGGATGCCTTGGGAATCCCCAAGCTTAGGCTCTTGCCACTCCTTATTCCAAAGTCCATCGAATCTTTACCCAAAACTTGAAAACTTCACAACACAAAATTCAACAAAAAACTTGTAAGCTCCGTTAGTATAAGAAAATAAAATCACCACTTTTGGTACTGTTGTGAACTCATTCTAAATTCATATTGGTGTAATATCTACTGTATTACAACTTCTCTATGGTTCATACCCTCTGATACTACTCATAGATTCATCAATATAAGCAAACAACACATAGAAAACAGAATCTGTCAAAAACAGAACAGTCTGTAGTAATCTGTAACTCTCGAATACTTCTGTAACTCCAAAAATTCTGAAATAAATTGGTGGACGTGAGTAATTTGTATATTAATATTCTGAAAAAATAATCAACTTAAAATTACTCTTCTGTAAAACATGACAGCTGATCTCGTGAGCGCAAAGTTTCTATTTTTTACCGCAAGATCACATTAACTTTCACCCAAGTTGTCCCAAAGGTTCTACTTGGCACTTTATTGAAAAAAAGCTATAAAAATGATTAATTAAGTAGCTTAATCATGTGGACACACAAAAACAGTAGGGTTAAATGTTGGGTTGTCTCCCAACAAGTGCTTTTCTTTAATGCCTTTTTAGCTAGGCATGATGGTGACAATGATGCTCACATAAAAGATAAGAATTAAAACATAATGGGAGCATCATGAAGAATATGACTAACAAATTTAAGCCTAACCCACTTCCTATCCATAGGGATTTTATGATCAAACAATTTATGGGATCAAGAATCAACTAGCATAGGAAAGCAAAACAAGCATAACTTCAAGATTTTCGACACATATAGAGGAAACTTAATATTATTGCAATTCCTACAAGCATATATTCCTCCCTCATAATAATTTTCAGTAGCATCATGAATGAATTCAACAATATAACCATCACATAAAGCATTCTTGATCTACAAGCATAGAATTTTTATTACTCTCCACATAAGCAAATTTCTTCTCATGAATAGTAGTGGGAGCAAACTCAACAAAATAACTATCATGTGAGGCATAATCCACTTGAAAATTAAAATAGAGATGACAAGTTTCATGGTTATCATTGTTCTTTATAGCATAGATGTCATCACAACAATCATCATAGATAGGAACTTTATTCTCATAATCAATTGGAACCTCTTCCAAAATAGTGGAATCATTACTAAATAAAGTCATGCCCTCTCCAAATCCACTTTTATCATTATAATAAGATTCAACACCCTCAAAAATAGTGGGATAATTACTTCCTAAAGTTGACACTTTTCCAAACCCACTTTCATCAATATAATCATCGTAAATAGGAGGCATGCTTTCATCATAATAAATATTCTCATCAAAACTTGGGGACTAAAAATATCATCTTCATCAAACGTAGCATCCCCAAGCTTGTGGCTTTGCATATCATTAGCATCATGGATATTCAAGAAATTCATACTAACAACATTGCAATCATGCTCATCATACAGAAATTTAGTGCCAAACATTTTATAGATTTCTTCTTCTAGCACTTGAGCACAATTTTCCTTTCCATCATTTTCACGAAAGATATTAAAAAGATGAAACATATGAGGCACCCTCAATTCCATTTTTTTGTACTTTTCTTTTATAGACTAAACTAGTGATAAAAAAGGAAACAAAAAGATTCAATTGCAAGATCTAAAGATATACCTTCAAGCACTAACCTTCCTGGCAACGGCGCTAGAAAAGAGCTTGATGTTTACTACACAACCTTCTTCTTGTAAACATTGTTGGGCCTCCAAGTGCAGAGGTTTGTAGGACAATAGCAAATTTCCCTCAAGTGGATGACCTAAGGTTTATCAATCCGTGGGAGGCGTAGGATGAAGATAGTCTCTCTCACGTAACCCTGCAATCAAATACCACTTAGTTAAATGGAAAACTTACTATTTGCCAAAAATGCAAGGAGGTTTAGGACTCCTCAATTTAGATTGTTTCAACAAGGCTTTAGCTAAGTAGCTCTGGAAAATTGAGAATGAATCTCGGTTGTGGCAAGTGATGTCTACTACGACCTTCTTCTTGTAGACTCGTGTTGGGTCTCCAAGCGCAGAGTTTTGTAGGACAGTAGCAAATTTCACTCAAGTGGATGACCTAAGGTTTATCAATCCGTGGGAGGTGTAGGATGAAGATGGTCTCTGTTAAACAACCCTGCAACCAAATAACAAAGAGTCTCTTGTGTCCCCAACACACCCAATACAATGGTAAATTGTATAGGTGCACTAGTTCGGCGAAGAGATGGTGATACAAGCGTAATATGGATGGTAGATATAGGTTTTTGTAATCTGAAATTATAAAAACAGCAAGGTTGCAACTAACAAAAGTGAGCGAAAACGGTATTGCAATGCTTCTAAACAAGGCCTAGGGTTCATACTTTAACTAGTGCAAGTTCTCTCAACAATAATAACATAATTAGATCATATAACAGTCCCTCAATGTGCAACAAAGAGTCACTCCAAAGTCACTAATAGCGGATAACAAACGAAGAGATTATTGTAGGGTACGAAACCACCTCAAAGTTATTCTTTCCGATCAATCCGTTGGGCTATTACTATAAGTGTCACAAACAGCCCTAGAGTTCGTAGTAAAATAAAACCTTAAGACACAAAACAACCAAATCCCTAATGTCACCTAGATACTCCAATGTCACCTCAAGTATCCGTGGTATGATTATATGATATGCATCACACAATCTCAGATTCATCTATTCAACCAACACAAAGAACTTCAAAGAGTGCCCCAAAGTTTCTACCGGAGAGTCAAGACGAAAACGTGTGCCAACCCCTATGCATAAGTTCACAAGGTCACTGAACCCGCAAGTTGATCACCAAAACATGCATCAAGTAGATCATGTGATATCCCATTGTCACCACAGATAAGCACATGCAATACATACATCAAGTGTTTTCAAATCCTTAAAGACTCAATCTGATAAGATAACTTCAAAGGGAAAACTCAATCCATTACAAGAGAGTAGAGGGGGAGAAACATCATAAGATCCAACTATAATAGCAAAGCTCACGGTACATCAAGATCGTGCCAAATTAAGAACACGAGAGAGAGAGAGAGAGAGAGAGAGAGAGAGAGAGAGAGAGATCAAACACATAGCTACTAGTATATACCCTCAGCCCCGAGGGTGAACTACTCCCTCCTCGTCATGGAGAGCGCCAAGATGATGAAGATGGCCAACGGTGATGGATTCCCCCTCCGGCAGGGTGCCGGAACGGGCTTCCAAGAGGTTTTTGGTGGGTACAGAGGCTTGCGGCGGCGGAACTCCTGATATAGGTTATGTTTCGGGGGTTTCTATATTTATAGGAGGGTTTGGTGTCGAGAACAAGTTAGGAGGACCCACAGGGTGTCCATGAGGCAAAGGGGCGCGCCCTAGAGGGGGGGGGGAACCTCCACCCTCGTGGGCCCCACGGGACTCCTCCACGGTAACTTTTTGTTCCAGTATTTTTTATATTTTCCAGAAAAATCTACGTTGATTTTCAGCGCATTTCGAGAACTTTTATTTCTGCACAAAAACAACACAACGGTAGTTCTGCTAAAAACATCGTCAGTCCGAGTTAGTTCTAACCAAATCATACCAAAAGCATGTAAAAATATTATAAACATGGCATGAATACATCAAAAATTATAGATACGTTGGAGACGTATTAGTGGGGTTGTAGATAAAGCTGGCATTTACTAGGAAATCTTCACCTATGAATTGGGTAAGATGCCTTCAAAATATTTGGGCTTACCTGAAATAAGATGTGGGGAAGTGTAACAGAGAAGGTAGAAAGAAGGTGTGCCTGCTGGCAGGGGAGATTACTTAACATAGCAGGGAGAATTACTCTAGTTCAATCATGCTTGCCTAATATATATATATACAATGTCCTTTTACCCACTTCCTGCTGGAGTGAGGAAAAAATGGAATTCTTTAGAGCCAGGTTGGTTTGGCAGGCTGATGAACATAAGAAAAATACCACTTAGTTAAATGGAAAACTTACTGTTTGCCAAAAATGCAAGGAGGTTTAGGACTCCTCAATTTAGATTTTTTCAACAAGGCTTTAGCTAAGTGGCTCTGGAAAACTGAGAATGAATCTCGGTTGTGGCAAGTGATGTCTACTACGACGTTCTTCTTGTAGACTCGTGTTGGGTCTCCAAGCGCAGAGTTTTGTAGGACAGTAGCAAATTTCACTCAAGTGGATGACCTAAGGTTTATCAATCTGTGGGAGGTGTAGGATGAAGATGGTCTCTGTCAAACAACCCTGCAACCAAATAACAAAGAGTCTGTTGTGTCCCCAACACACCCAATACAATGGTAAATTGTATAGGTGCACTAGTTCGGTGAAGAGATGGTGATACAAGCATAATATGGATGGTAGATATAGGTTTTTGTAATCTCAAATTATAAAAACAGTAAGGTAACAAGTAGTAAAAGTGAGCAAAAACGGTATTGCAATGCTTGGAAGAAAGGCCTAGGGTTCATACTCTCACTAGTGCAAGTTCTCTCAACAATGATAACATAATTAGATCATATGGCAATCCCTCAATGTGCGACAAAAGTCACTCCAAAGTTCCTATCGTGGAGAACATAAGGTGAAATTTCTTGTAGGGTACGAAACCACCTCAAAGTTATTCTTTCCGATCAATCCATTGAGCTATTCCTATAAGTGTCACAAACAACCCTAGAGTTCGTAGTAAAATAACACCATATGACACACATCAATCAACCCTAATGTCACCTAGATACTCCAATGTCATCACAAGTATCCGTGGGTCAATTATACGATATGCATCAAACAACTTCAGATTCATAATATTCAATCCAACACAAAGAACTTCAAGAGTATCCTGAGATTTCTACAGGAGAAAGGAATATGAAAACATGCATCAACCCCTATGCATAGATTACCCCAATGTCACCACAGGAATCCGCAAGTTGATAACCAAAACATACATCAAGTGGATCAACAGAACATCCCATTTTCACCATGGATATCCCATCGCAAGACATACATAAATTGCTCTCACATCCAAAGATTCAATCCGACATAACAAAACCTCAAAGGAGAAGACTCAATTCATCACAAGGAGATAGAGGGGGAGAAACATCATATGATCCGACTATAGTAACAAAGCTCGCGGTACATCAAGATCGTGCCAAATCAAGAACACTAGAGAGAGAGAGAGAGATAGAGAGAGATGAAACACATAGCTACTGGTACATACCCTCAGCCCCGAGGGTGAACTACTCCCTCCTCGTCATGGAGAGCATCGGGATGATGAAGATGGCCACCGATGATGGATTCCCCCTCCGGCATGGTACCGGAACAGGGCCCCGAGAGGTTTTTCGTGGCTATAGAGGCTTGCGGTGGTGGAACTCCCGATCTAGGTTTATTTTGGGGGGTTTCTATATTTATAGGAATTTTTGGTGTAGAGAACAAGTCAGGGGGGTCCACGAGGAGCCCACAAGACCGGATGGGGTGCGCCCTCCACCCTTGTGGAGGCCTTGTGGCTATTCTGCCCAACTCTTTTACTTCGGGGGCTTCTTCTAGTCCATAAAAAATCACCGTAAATTTTTAGGTCATTTGGACTCCGTTTGGTATTCCTTTTCTGTAAAACTCAAAAACAAGGGAAAAAATATAAACTCACACTGGGCTCTAGGTTAATAGGTTATTCCCAAAAATAATAAAAATAGCATATAAATGCATATAAAACATTAAGATGGATAATATAATAGCATGAAACAATCAAAAATTATAGATACGTTGGAGACGTATCAGAAATATATCCTTTGGAGGAAATATATAAAAGATCAATGCATTTCTGGGCTCCAGCACAGAACTGTGTATTCCCAGTTCTGGTCTAACATTTTGAAAATTAGAGAAATCTATTATAGACATGTTAAGAAAAGAATTGGAGATGGTAAAAACACTAGATTCTGGGAGGACTGGTGGGTGGGAGATAAACCACTCAAACCTAGCTAACCAATCTATATTCCATCAACATGAATCATAACATCTGGGTGGCTGAGGTGTTGTTAAAAGGGTTGCAGTCCTTCTCTTTCAGAAGATCATTGAATGATGAAGCTATTGTCCTATGGGATAGCCTAAAGTCTATAGGTGAAGAAGTTAATTTATATGGGGGCAGAGATAGATCCATGTGGATGCTGACTGCAAACAGAATATTTTTTGTTAAATCCCTTTATCTTTTCCTGGTCAAAACAGAAATTGGCTTCCCTTAAAAAATTCTTTGGAAAGCCAAGGTACATGCTAAAATAAAGGTTTTCCTTTGGTTACTAACCAAAAGAAGCGTTCTAACTAGATATAACCTACTAAAAGGGGCTGGAAGGGAGGCAAAAATTGCATTTTCTGCGGGTAAGATGAGACAATTGATCATTTGTTCTTTTTCTGCTCAATGGCCAAGTTGATTTGGAGTCTGCTTAGATGCACTTTGGATCTACATTCTATTCCTACTGATTTATGTTTCAGCAGTTGGTGTCAGCCCAGTGGGAACCAGGGTACCACGGCCTGTCTGCCTCTGGCCCAGAGGATGACACTTGGGCCGGCCCATGATGGATGGCCCTACCTCGGTCGCTTCGGAGGGAGTTGCCTCGCAAGGGGCGAGCCTCGTGAGGCCCCTCGCCACCAAGCACTGCCAAGCACCAAGTTACCTTGCAAGGCCTCCTCACGAAGTGGGTCATACGGAGCCAGCCGCGGGTCTCTACACCTAGCACGTGGGTGACGTCCTGTTGTCAAGATAAGGATGGCGGGACGTGACCAAGCCTAGTTTCCATTCTGGTGATAAGGGAGCATGATGTCTGGCTCCCCCAAAGCAGGTCCCAAAGCATTCCTCTTTGGTGTAAGGAGATCAGGACAGAGGTCATCGTCGAGCCCATCAGCATGTCAGGTAGACTAATTTATCAGGCGGAGACTGCCTTTAGTCAGGTTAAGCCTAGGCGCATGTCTTCCTTTTAATTGCCGCCCTGTGGCCACCCTTTCCCGCTCACATTCTCGGGGAAGAGGACCAAGGCACTACAAAAGAGGCAGGGCCGCCTCCATGTAAGAGGATCGAGCCATTCTCCCCCACCTCTTGTGTACCTCGAGACGCAAGCTCTCCATTACATAGCAATCCAGCACAGGCAGGAGTAGGGTATCACACCAGAACGGTGGCCCGAACCTTGGTAGCTCACGTGTACCCTTCTTGTCCAATGAGAGCCAACGTGCCCGTCTTGATTCCGCCTTAGTTGTCGTTTTGTCGTAGGTCGCCAAGCAAAGGCCCCCAGAGTTCAAACCCTAGTTCTTAGAGAAGTTTCTTGGACGTAGATCCTAGACTTTGACATTTGCCGCGCCAGGTAGGGGGACTTACTTTCTTCGCGCCTTCGACCTTGACGTCAACATCGACATGGACAACACCGCCGCTCGTGGGAGCGCGTCGTGCGGCAAGCGCCGCCCGCCACCCGAAGTACCCCCGGGCAGCACCCTCGCGCCGCCACCGAGCCCGTCGGGTACTGGGTGGCCTCCTGCCTTCGCCCATTGGTGAGTGAGCACGAGTGTGGCCGCTCCTCCACCGCGTCCTCGCCCGCAGCTCACGCCCCCCTGTTGGAAATATGCCCTAGAGGCAATAATAAAGTTATTACTATTATTATTATTATTATTATTATTATTATTATTATTATTATTATTATTATTATATTTCCTTAATCATGATAAAGGTTCATTATTCATGCTAGAATTGTATTGACCAAAAACTGAAATACATGTGTGGATACATAAACAAATACCATGTCCCTAGTAAGCCTCTACTAGACTAGCTCATTGATCAAAAGATGGTTAAGGTTTCCTAACCATAGGCATGTGTTGTCGCTTGATAACGGGATCACATCATTAGGAGAATGATGTGATGGACAAGACCCATCCTTTAGCTTAGCATATGATCGTTCATGTGACAGCCTGGTTTTTGCCTTCTCTCTTTTTTCGGACTTCTTTTGCCTCTGCTTTGAATTTGGAGTTTTTGAATCAATTCAAATGGACTTGAACACTTGGGCATGCCTTTGATTTTCACCCAAGTGACCCCTCCATCCCTAACTCATCTTTCTTTCTCTAAAAAATCCCAAAAATGACCCAAGGAATGTTTTCATAAAAGCAAAATATTCATTTTCTTCTCTGAAACCCACTTCAGAAACTTGTGCTCCAAAGCAACCACTGGTACGCGTCGGTGCTATACAAATGGTTTTTAACCCCTTTCCATGATGGCGCTCAGAACCTTCACCTAGTGAGTGTGGGCGATAGGGGGGGTCCTTCCCACACGACCTAGAAACCGTCGGGGATAGGGAGCCTTGATGCATACAGTTGCCACTATATAACCGTTTCCGATGTCTCGCATATCCGAAACGCTTTATCCTTGCTAGTCGTTTGTGCTCACATTGCCATCGCAGTCGGAGTTTGTGGTTTTACCTAAACCTAGGCAGATTCCAGGCCCAGGAAGATTCCAGGCACGGGAATTTTCTAGGCATGTACCAAATAGGCTCTACGTTTACGATGCCTGTCACATCACAAACAGTTCATGATTATAAACCGTGTACTATAGGTATACATTCACACACATTTAGTTTTCCCGCACCGTATGTGATAGGGTCTGACATCACACACGCTTGGCAAACAGCAACTGTGTGCATTGTTACACACGTTTCCACTTGGCGAACCGTGTCGGATTATGATGTATATCGCACATGCTATGCTTTATTAACTGGGTGCGCCGTAATGACCTGCACACCGTAATTTCACCCTAATTTAATTGCTGCTATTTAAAATTGTACCTTATTTAAACTTGAAAGTAGGATATAACTTTATTCATATCCATCAGGTTGAAACAACCAATGCATTATTCAATTCACAGGTACATATGTTTAAGAATTACATAAGCACCAAATAAAGAATGATGAACTAGGGTTCTATACTTGTACTATTACAGATGGTAAAGAAAGAGGAGACATACATTCTGGTTGCTAAACAAGGTGAATCGAATGGCCCTATTGTGCTCTCCTGGATGCAGAAGGCACACATGACTCTAGTCCAACCCCTTGTGATGGCCGGCCGCCAATCATGTAGTTTGAGAGGTAATCTTGAGTAAATTGCTTCAGGATCCACTACAAAGGAAAAAAGATTCAGACATTGTCATATAACACAACTCAGTACGGGCAGTAAAAAGAAGGCTACAGGGTTCTTACTTACCATCCTGCAGTTCACTATTGTCTTGCATAAAGTGTAAACGTATAGTTTGATTGACATCTTTTGACTCATTTTATTAACAATCTTTATCAGTTTCCTCACTTGATGCTAGTTCATGAATATCTCATTGCACCCTACGCAGAAAGGGTCAAAGTGTGGATCTTTGGCAATGACATGTGTACCTAAAAGCACCAAGTTAATATTAGAAGCTAAACAACAATTGCAAAATGATGTAGTACAACACTCCCTCCATCCCATTATATAAGATTTTATACACGTATATTTAGACATCATCAGAACATTAAGGTAACATGAACATTAAGGTAACACTCTTCCTTGTTGCTATGTAGTTTGGGATTGCATATTTAGTCATTCAATACAATGCATGTTGCTATGTAGCCTCAGATATATTAAATATGCCCTAGTCAATCTACTGATAAATGGGTTACAGATATATTCAGTGAAATGTCCGATTCGATGATTAATCCCTTATCAGCCCCCAGGCTATATGGTACCAGCTACCGAGATCCTGAACAGTGAGTACATATAAACAATGCGATGAAACTAACCTCGATGGAAAAAAACAACACTGTTCTCAATATTGTCCTGTATGAGTACATATAAAGGCATGTTAAGCACAACAGGCTAAACATCAACCAAATATATCCATGGTAGACAACATAATCTACAAATGATAGATTCAGTGTGCAGGCTTAAGCACACTAGTTGAGCAAAACAAGAAGTGGAAAGGTGTGTTAACTGCATCAGGCATAACATTTATAAACAAGCAAATAGTCATTCAAACTGGTATTGTGCAGGTCTAAAGTACACTAGTTATTGTTAAAAAAACAAAAAGGCATGTTAACTACAATATCATTAACAGCAACCAAATATCAATTCATAGTGGTATTGTTGAAACTGTTATTGATGAAATTGAATTGCACGGCAAATAGTTGCACATATAGAGCATCACATTTGTGAAGAACTGAAATAAACAAGGCATAAGGCCATCTCTAGCCGATCCTTTAAAAGTTAAGAGACTAAAACAATTAGTGAATATGTATATACTCCAGCAATTTTTGGCCGTTTCTAAGTCGATCCCCTAAACCTAATGTTGTAAACTTCAATTTGATCAAGTTCAAAGCAGGTTCAACCGAAAGTAGCATGAATTCAAACATAAACATAGATAGTTTTGCATAACCCATAAAACATAAATATAAACTAAGTTAAACTACTTTCGGTCGAAGTAGAGGTCAAGCCAATCCTTTCTCGTCAGGTACGGTGTGCCAGGAGCCGGGTCCGGGCCGGCGCCTTCATCGGGGTTGTTGGGGAAGAAACTCCTCCACTCGTCGACGTCGATCTCCTCGTCCTCGTCGCCCACCTGGACGCCCTCCGTGCTGCCGTCCTCGCCGCCTTCGACCTCGTCATCAAAGGAGAGCGCAATAACCTCGCCACCCTCCGAGCTGGCAAAGATCGCCCGCTTCGCCTTCACGAGCTTCGGGTGTTACCGGCGAAGTTCTTGCATGTAGGCCTCGTCGGCGGCCTCGGCCTCTAGGCGCTCCCATGCCTCGCGGTCCTCCCGCGCTATAGCCAAGATCACCACCCCTGGCTCCGCCGGAACAATGTGGACCGGGCGTGTACCAAGGGGAAATTGATCCTAGCCGCCGCGCCGTGGTAGAGGACCTGCCAGCGGTCGTACTACATGGCCGCAAGCTCGGCCGTGTGGAAGCTACCAAGCCACCGACGGGTGTGGGTCTCTCGATCTATAATCTCGGCGAGCCACGTCCCCCACCGCCGCTGCCATACCCTGAGGTAGGACCACGTCGGCTGTCGGGTCCAAGGAAGGATGGGGAAGTCCTCGAACCGGCATAGGGGCGCGCCGGCGAGAGGATCGGGGGACCTGCGACGACGAATCGATAGAGAGCCCGCGGAGGACGACGGGGACACATCGGTGGCCACCTCGCCAGCGTCGAGCGAAGAGGCCGCAATAAACCTCTCTTGGGCCATTGGCTCCTCGAGCTCCCCGGCACACATGCAGAGGTTGAGGATGGAGGCGGCGGCGACCTACCAATGGTTACGGGGGTGGTGTGTGTCGGTGAGCGCAGGATTTGTGGAGTGTGTGGTGTGTGTGGAGGGGGGAGGGGGCGGGGGTGGTGGTTAAGGTGGTGTTTGCGGAAATACCGCGGCAATTAAAAATTTTACTAGGCGGGAGTAACAAGGCGGGGGCTACTGAAAATTTGGATCAAGGGCGAGCAGATATTTTTGAGATTGCGAGGGATGCAGCGGCGGGAGTATTTGGGGAGCGAGTTAGTGTGCTTGACACGCTGGCTGTGGACTGTAGCCGACACACCTTCTCGTGTAAGCCATAGGCGTACTATACACCGACGATGCTCCAGGATATTTTGTACTGCATCTCACACGGTTGGTGATAATAATCTGTCTATGATCTACTTGATTTTTCATTTTGATTTGAATTACATAATGGGGTCAGAGCGGTAATGGACAGTGTTTGAATTGCTAGACTTTTTCTCTGCAGTGAACATGCAACTATATGTGTGTCGTAAAAAAATTGGAATTATTCAGGGTTCGTTTGGAAATTTTATACATTAAATTGGTTTTCTAGCAATTTCAGGTGCACAATTCAAAATTAAAGCACATGCTCCATTCAATAAAAATGGGTTGCAAAATCAAATGTTTGTCCTTGGTTGCAAGCTTAGGTCACATGCAAAAAATGAGAATGAATGTCAAACACCTTGACATTGTCGCTCAGCTGCTAACATTGAGATACATGGTTTTAAAATTCTAGTAAATCAAAAACTCGGCTGAAATTCATGAAACTTGACATGATATCGTGGAACGGCATCGACATGCCATGGTAAAAATATTTTCCCATTTGGGGCAGGTTTGGGTATAAAATTCTCGCAAACCGGAGCTTCTCTCACAACAAGCCAGATGGTTTCAGTAGGTAACGTGCCATCTTGGGGGACAAACGATATATGTTGCCTCTTCTTACTTTCTAAATTTTTCTCATGTCAATATAGAACAACACGAGTGTTGTGTCATTTTTGGGAGTTTTCGGGGTTCCCTTGGACATTTTTATACATTAACTGAGTTTTGTATGCATTCATGTGCATAATTCAAATTTGAACTACATGCACATGCTCCAGTGCATATAAAGTGGTTCAGAATTGGAATGTGTGTCATTGCTTACATGCTTAAGTCCCATGCAAGAAATGAGAATGAATGTCAAACACCTTTCCACCGTCGCTCGGCCGCTAACATTGAGATAGTACATGGTTTTTAAATTCTAGTAAATCGAAAACGCGTCTGAAATTTATGAACCTTGACATGCTAGCATGGAACGACATCAACATGCAGTGGTAAAAATATTGTCCCATTTGGGGCAGGTTGGGGTATATAAGCTTCTCACAAACGAGAGCTTCTCACAACAAGCCTCATGGTTACGGTCGGGAACGTTTCACCTTTCTGGACGAAACGATATCCGTTGCCTCTTCTTGATTTCAATTCTTTTTCTAGTGACAACATAGAACAACATGAGTGTTGTGTTAAATTTTGGAATTTATCAGGGTTCGTTTGGACTTCTTATGCATTAATTGACCTTTCAATGCATTTATGTGCACAATTCAAATTTGAACTACATGCACATGCTCTAATGCATATAAATTGGTTGAAAATTCAAATATGTCTCCTTGGTTGCGTGCTTAAGTCCCATGCAAGAAATGAGAATGAATGTCAAACACCCTGCCACCGTCACTCGGCCACAAATATTGAGATACCTGATTTTTAAATTCTAGTAAATCCAAAACTCGTCTGTAATTCATGAAACATGGCATGCTATCATGGAGCGGCATCAACATGCCGTCGTAAATTTTTGTCCCATTTGGGGCAGGTTTGGGTATAAGTTTCTCACAAATCAGAGCTTCTCATAACAAGTCTGATGGTTTCGGTAGGGAACGTTTCACCTTTTTGGACGAAAACGGTAGTCGTTGCCTCTTGTTGAGTTCAATTTTTTCTCTAGTGTTAACATAGAACAACATGAGTGTTGTGTTAAAATTTGGAATTTTTTGGGGTTCGTTAGCACATTTCTTATGCATTAATTGAATTTTCAATGCATTTATGTGCATAATTCAAATTTGAACTACATGCACATGCTCTAATGCATATAAATTGGTTGAAAATCAAATCTGTGTCCTTGGTTGCATGCTTACGTCCCATGCAAGAAATAGGAATGAATGTTAAACACCCTGCCATTGTCACTTGGCTGCAAACATTGAGATACCTAGTTTTTAAATTCGAGTAAATCCAAAACTCGTCTGAAACTCATGAAACCTGGCATGCTATCATGGAATGGCACCCAACATGTCGTGGTAAATTTTTTGTCCCATTTGGGGCAGGTTTGGGTATAAGCTTCTCACAAACCAGAGCTTCTCACAACAAGCCTGATGGTTTCGATAGGGAACGTTTCACCTTTCTGGACAAAATGATAGCCGTTGCCTCTTGTTGATTTTAGTTTTTTCTCTATTGTCAACATAGAACAACATGAGTGTTGTCTTAAGTTTTGGATTTTTTTCTGGGTTCATTAGCACATTATTTATTATGCATTAATTGAGTTTTCAATGCATTTATGTCCATAATTCAAATTTGAACTACATGCACATGCTCCAATGCATATAAATTGGTTGAAAATTTAAATCTGTGTCCTTGGTTGCATGCTTAGGTCCCATGCAAGAAATGGAATAAATGTCAAACACCCTGCCACCGTCACCCGGCCGCAAACATTGAGATACATGGTTTTTAAATTCTAGTAAATCCAAAACTCGTTTGAAATTCATGAAACTTGGCATGATATCATGGAGCGGCATCAACATGTCGTGGTAATTTTTTTGTCCCATTTGGGGCAGGTTTGGGTCTATGCTTCTCACAAACCATAGCTTCTCACAACAAGCATAATGGTTTCGGTAGGGAACGTCACACCTTTGGGGACGAAACGATATCCATTGCCTCTTATTGCTTTCAAAAAATTTCTCGTGTCAACATAGAACAACAGGAGTATTATGTCAATTTTTGGGATTTTTTGGGGTTCGTTTGGACATTTTTATGCATTAATTGAGTTTTCAATACATTTATGTGCATACTTCAAAGTTTAACCATTCACGTGACACCACGTGTCTTGGTTTTAATGGCTATATGTTTTAATGGCTCTTGATCACAAACGTTTTAGAAAGAACACCCGTATGCAAAGTGAGAGCATGATTTGTGCATCTCTTGAACGCAAATGGTTTTTTTGGATGACCCGTGTGCAACCACGTACAAACAATTTGGTAAGATTTGCATCTGTCATATTGGGTATGTTGCCATTTGTCAAACTGGAAAGATTGACATTTGTTGATCTAGTAACATTGCCATTTGTCAACCCTGTAACACTGTGATTTGTCAAAATATGAAGCTAAAAATCACTAGCAATTTCTAATATTTGCAACTAAAATTCAGTAATTAAGCATCGATTTGACAGCAGGCAGCGCAGTTCCCGATACGACTTTAATGCAGATGAGGAAGAGGGTAGCGGTTCCCGAAATGTTGAATGACCAATGATGCATCCTCCTTCAATTAGCATCATGAATGCATGATGGAAAAGTAACGGGAGGAGGACCGGGAAAAGAGGCAGCACGATGTGAATGCAACTCAGTTTGCACTCATATAAAGGTGCCCCTCCATTCCAATGCATCTATTGCATCGTACGCACCTAAGCATTTGCCTAAGCACCTACACTAAGTGCAAAAGTGCTCACTCCAGACCCATGGCGGCGATGCATGCGAGCGGCCAGCGGCTGTGCCAGACGGTCCACGACGCCGGCCTGCGGCATATCACCAAGGATCGTCTCCAGACGGTGTTGGCGACCGGCAGGTGGATGGCCACCGTCGACGCCAGCTACGACTCTTAGTTGGACCAGATGATGGTTGCCACCAACAACAAGTTCACCGTCGTCAAGAAGCTTGCAGACGACATCACCGTACTCCTCCAACCCGCGCGCCCGGGCTCCTCATTGCCTGCCACCCTAATCGGCCTTCATGGTTGGAACCTCTTTCAAGCACTGGTGGCCCTGCGACTGCCCGCCGACGCCACGAAGAATGTCCACCTGGAGGTCGCGCTCGCTGCGAGGCGCCTCACCCTGCAAGAATTCGTCGACCTACACATCCATGTGTACGAGAAAATCATGTACATAGGTATCTACAAGGCTAGTGAGGACGCTACGACGTTGGCCTTATTCAACTGGCTGGAAGCCTTGGATGCCTTTGCTGAGAAGCACCTTAACCTCGCCACAAAAGCCGCCGCTCCTTAGCTGCCGGTCGGTGGCCTGACGCACTGAGTTGAGGAGGAGGATGTCGTACATTGATGGATGCATCTTTCTTCTTGCCTCTTGTAACCACCACTCCGATCGCATCATCGTGGCCTTAATTCTTATTGTGCTATTGCATTCTCGTTCCAGTCAATACAAACATGTGTGTTCCCTTTTCTTAATTATATGCTTCACTATAACTAGTACTCCTTCCGTCAATTTATAAGTTGTGCTGCCAGTGTTTGGGGCCGGCGCACGACACAATAAGAACACCCACAACGACACATACATAGAGGACATCCAGCGGTTCCAATGGCGATTTGTCAAATATGTAGCTAAAAATTATTAGCACTATCTAATTTTTGCAACTAAAATTTAGTAATTAAGCATAGATTTCATTCATAGATTAAGTAGTCGTGCTTAATTTATACAAACAGTTCAACTGCTATATGCATATATATGGTTGCTCGTCATTAGGCGCCGTGGCGTGCTCGGGTTGTGGACAGCTTTTACTTGCATGTTCAACTGCTATATGCATATATATGGTTGCTTGCCGTTGAGGTGACCATGGAGTGCTCTGCTCGCGTCCCTCCACACACGCTCAGTCAGCGGTTGGGCCTGCGCACGATCACGTCGGGGACCCCATATGCATGTGGTTGTGCTGCGCGCGTTGCCACGCGATGCAGTTACGTGCGGCATGATGGAGTTACGCGCTGCGAGTTAGAACTGCCATCAGGACGTGCCGTCTGGCCTCCCCTTTAATTCCCGCGGCCATTATAACCTTAGTCTCTTCAACCTTTCGATTGCGCCCCACAACACAATAAGCACACCCACGATGACACATAGAGAGGGGATGTCTAGCGGCGCTCCAATGGAGTTCGGCGAGCATAAAGTGGAGACCCACGCGAGGGAGACCGATCTCTCGGTGGTGTACACCATCGACCCGGCCGTGGTGGATGACTACATCAACACCGTTGAGCAGTTGCTTGTTGAAGACAAGTACAAGGTGGTCGGCATCGACCTCCAGTACACCGCTGGTCGTCCCGGCATAGATCAGAAGGTTGTCGTCGCCCAGTTGTGCGTGCGCCATCATGTCCTTATCTACCACTATTGCATGGCCAGAGAGCCTTGCGACCGTTTCAACAGGTTTGTCAACAGCACTGACTACAATTTCATCACGGTGGGAACCACCAATGATGTAAAAGCGCTCAGTGTTACGGGCTTGGCCTGCTAGAACCTTGTCAAAATCCGTGACCACTATAGGGTCTGGGGCAACACGAAGAAGGACTCCCTGGTCGAACTCGCCTCGGCCATCACCGACCCCTACTACGAGAAGATGAAGCAGGATGCCCAGAGAGCAAATCCCGTATCCTGACACATGGCCTGGATGTGGCGACTGGATGAACCTCACCTCAGGTTCGCGGCCAAGAGCGTGTACACATGCTACGAGATGCATAGGCGTATTTTTGACATGAGGAAGTGCCTCGTTACCCAAATCGACGAGCCCGGATCGAGCCACAAGCAGAGCAAGCGTCGCAAGAAGTAGATGATGATCAGATGATCATTTATGCTAGTTAATCATGCATGTAATATATAGTTTACTTTATTGGTGTGTGGAAGTGTCATATGTGTAGTAGTCACCTATGAAATTATGCATGTAATAGTTTACTTTGGTGTGTGCAAATGCCATGGTTGTAGTAGCCACCTATGTAATTGGATGTTTAATTTGATTATGCAACCATGTCCTTATAAGTCTGTATATGTTGTTGTTCTGTATGCAATCACATTGCACAACACACATGTCATATTAGCAGCAACCGTTTGTGTTATTATCCGTCTTTGCACACATTTCTGATTACAGACCTGTTTGCCGCGTATCACACATATCTTGTTATTGAACCGCTTATGTTCTCTTGTCTCAACACAAACAATTTATCCGAGTGAACCGCATGATGTATATCGCACAAACCTTGATATGGCTGACCATTTCTTTTGTGTTGCCTAATTACAAACAGTTCATCCTAGTGAACCGTATGTTGTATATCACACATGCCTTCATCTGGCTGCCCGTTTCTTTTGTTACTCCTTATCGCAAACAGCTAATTGAACTGAACCGTACGCCTTGCATCGCACACGCAACTAAAATCTGAACCGTGTTTGATGAATCCGTCATCACAAACGTTTTGCACATTTTTGACGGTTTTCTTACACCACTGTTTGCGATTATTGCATCGCACACAGTTTCTCGAAGGGCCTCTGATCGTAGTGTCGCGTTAGCAGCATCCTACAGTAGTGCATCAAAATCAAATAAACTCCCACATACACTCCTTCACTAAGACCCATAAACCACTCTACTTCTAGAGCATGAAATGACCTAAACTAGCAATGAGAGATGAAGGGATGAAGTTGCTAACCTTTTACAACACTTGGGTAGTCGGTGCACTACCAAATCTAGACAAATCTTTGGGAAAATGGAGTTTGGAGGTCGAGCCTGGAGGAAGAACAGAGGAGAAGAAAGAGGAGAAGAAAGAGGAGAAAGCTTAAGTGTGGCTCGGGCACCTCATATCATGTTTGTTTTGTGTGAACTGAAGTGGCATCATGCTCTCAGGCATTTCATCGAACACCTCTTGTGCATAGGAAGGGAGAACAAAATAGCACACACCTCCCACCTTCTATGAGGAAAAAACAGAGGAGAGGGCGGGCAGGGACAAGGATATATATAGGCAAATTTTTAGTCTCGGTTGGTGTCTAAAACCGGGACTGAAGACAGACCCTTAGTCCTTGGAGATACGGACAGGGACTAAAGGGCATCGCACCTGCTGCAACCCCTTTAGTCCTGGTTGGTGTCTGAAACCGGGACTAAAGGTTGCATTTGAACCGAGACTGATTCCTGCCGAGCCCCGGCCGGTGTAACACAGCCAAGACTATTGTTCCTATCCGACTAGAACGAAAGTTATGGTTTCTACTAGTGAGTTCACCGACGCCTACGGGCTGAGAATGAACTAAACAAAGGAATCGCGTGTGCAGCTTGGGAAGCCATCAACAATGGCCAAAAGTGGGGCTAGTAAGAGAGAGAAGGTCACGGAAGGAAGCTAATCGTTATATCGAAACAAGGAAATACACAAGCCAGTTTTGCCCTTTTCTAAACCCAAATGTGTTATTGTGTAAATTGATAATCCAAAAATCAATTAGCAAAACTGATTGCTAAAATCCTACTACAAACTCGCTTTTCCATATACTGCCTGCTATCCAAACGAGCACTTCAAGCACGATGCCTGGTCTGAACGGCAATGATAGAATTCCTTATTTGACCCTTTCTTAAAATTTGCTTCCTTTTTGGCCCAAAAAACTTCTTTCTTCCCTTTTTGACACATAAACTTTATTTTATTCCCTATGTGACACACTGACACTTCCGTCAGTTTTGGCTAGTAATGGCGTTAAGTTTGACCTAAAAAGACTATTTTACCCTTAGTGTTGTTTGTGACCAGGTTATTAATAAACAAATTATTAATAAACAAAAAAAATGTTATATAACTAATAAAAAATATTGCCGGGGACTAATAATAATATGATGGAACAAGGACGACCCATTCAGCCTCTACTGTAATGTATAAATTTGTTCAGATTAATCTTATGGATGATAAATTAGACTGCGACATGTCAACGGGTGATGTCCCCAACTTATTTCTCTTGAAACTTCTGTCCCTCCAAGCATTGTACATCCTTCAGAGCTTCCTGTCTATCCTGTTAGTAACTTCTACTCAGTGTCAGATGCAGCTTTTCCTTATGGAATGGACATCCAAATCTAGCTATCTTAGCAAAGGAAGGGTTCGCGCCTCAATTTGCTGCACACCCTTATGCCACCTTGTGTTTTGACAAAAAACAGCATTGTGACGTGTGTTATAGAATAACTGAGTGCAATTTGCAAGAAGCAGGAGTACAAGCTTCTGATTACTTTTGTCTCCATCGAGTCGTTCCAAACAATGTCTCCATCACTACCCATGTATACACGAATCAATAGGATAGTTACAAGAATAAAATCGAATAGATCCGATCGACTAAAAGTTACTCCCTCCGTTCTAAAATGAATGATCAAACTTTGTATTAAAGTTAAGTCATCTATTTTGGAATGGAGTGAGTACCTTGAACCTTCTATTGGTCCCGTACGCATGTGATGCACCGGCTAGACGTGCGTGCATAGTGCACTGTTCCAGGCAAAGTCAATTAAGCTGCTAGCTAGCCAGCGGAAAGTGCCTATCTCAGCCCGACCTTACATGCACAGGTTATCTCACCCAAGCATTCACTCAAAGATTCGTACTGCGTCTCGTATCTCAGTATGTATATTGCCTTGTATAATCCTGCAGTCATTTCATATGGCCCACATTGTTCAGACACTTATTGCAACGTTTGCCGTTATTTCACATCCAGCCTAGCTGTTCCCAAACGTTGTGGGCCGTTTCCTGTACCTCTACTGATAAAATAATCTTGCATCGACTTACCTCACCCGCGCAGTCTGAATCTCATCAGAGTTCTTAGGGCATCTCCAGCCGGGAGCTCCTAACGGGCGCCTTCTGCGCCGGTTACCATACCTGGCGCCTACAGGGATGGTTAGTGGGCTGCTGTTTTGAAGCCCAGTTGAAAGCTGAATGTCGAATAGAATTCAAAAAATTACGGTCCCGTTAGGAATCGAACTCGTGCCCTTCGCTACCTACAGCGTTCGGCTAACCCCTACGGCATGTCGTTACTAGTGATAGAATGCAGCTCCGACACTTTAAAAACTACCATCCCATACATGATTTTCTTATTAAAAATAATTGAAACTTCACAGATTTCAGAAAAAAGTTTGTGAACATGCAAAAAACGTTGCCCCTATTCAACGAAAGTCCATTGAATTTGAAGAACGTTCATCAATTTGAAAAACGTTTTTACTAAATGTTGAATGCGTATTCAAAAATTGTTCGACACATATATTCATATTGTTTCAAAAATGTTCATCGTACATTATTTAAAATGTTCAATGGATATAAAAAATGTTCAGGATACATAATTGGTTTTGGTTATTCAATGGATATAAAAAATGTTCATCGTGTATTATTTAAAATGTTCAATGGATATAAATAATGTTCATCGTGTATTCTATTTTGGTTTTGGTTATTCAATGAGTATACAATTGTTCAGTATGTTTCTTAATTTTGTTCAGTATATATTACACAATGTTCAATGTGTATTCACAAATTGTTCAACGTATTTTCACAAAATGTTCAGTATGTGTCCGAAAATTCTGTGTATGGTGAACAATATTCAAATACACGTAGAACATTTTTTTAAATACGATGAACTCATTTTGAATGCACGCTGAACAAAATTTCTATACATGATGAACATTTTTATACACACTGAATATTTTTCAAAGTTCATCAAATTTGACAATAGTTCATCAATTTTGAAAAATGTTCATCAATTTTGAAAAATGTTCATCAATTTTCAAAGAAAGTTCATCGATATGAAATAAAGTTACCAAATTGGAAAATAAATCTCGCGCTTAGCAAAAAAGAAACATAGTTCATCAATTTTGATTAAAATTCATTGAATTTGAAAAGTTCACAAATTTGATAAAGAGTTTGCATGTTTAAGGAAAGAAAGAAAAGGAAATGAGAAAAGAAAAAGGAACAAGGAACAAGAAGAAAAACGTCCAGAAAATGACCAGCGAACAACATAGGTAAAGATTAAACGAAGGGAAAGAAGTTTACTAGCACAAGTGTGTCGTTGTCCTGGTGGTTAGGGCGCTGCACTCTCAATCCAGCGGCCCTGTGTTCGATCCCTGCCTCTAGGAAGGCCTTCTCAAACGATTTTTTCGTGCCGGCGCCGAAAAAACGGCCCAGTCGTGCCCCCAGGAGCCCAATTTTCGCCGGCTTGGGCCGAAACAGCGCCGGCGGACCCAGCCCGAACCCGCCGTGCTGGGGGCGTCGGGGCGAGCTGTTTTGGCGCGAAAAAGACGCGGGCCAGCCGCGTCAGCGACTCGGCGCCTCGTCTTCCCCCCAACGGCTTTGGTTCCCGCGGGGAATCAATGGCAAGGCTACCGCCGGTCAGCCTTGCCATTGATTCCTCATGGGCGGCGCTTCACGGGATGGCGCGCCGACGCCTCCCTTCCCTCGCACGCGTACACACGGGCGCGGCCCGGCTATAAAAGCCAGCGGCCTCCACTCACCTGTGCCCACACCAGCCCCGCCCCTCGCCGCCGTCCAGTCCCTCCCTCTCCCTGCCTTTCCCGAGCGCCGCCGCCCAGCCCCTCCCTCTACCTCTCCTGAGCCCGCCCAACCCCGCCGTCGCAATGGCAGAACGCTTTCCCGGAGACGAGGCGGCGGCCAACGGCTTCGGCCGCCGTTCGCTCCGCGAACAGGAGTCCTGGCTCCTGTTCCAGGCGAACATCTCGGTGCCACCGGACATGCGCGCCGGGCCAACTGGGTGGAGACTCAGCGCCGGGGGAGTGCCCGTTCCCCCGTTGCCCGACGCCGTGGCGAAGCCGAAGTACTTCACCGAGGAGGTCGAGATCGTGCGCGCGTCCCTCACCGACGCCCAACTCTCCCTCCCTCAGTACGCCGCCGACAACCACGCGGCCTGGGCGGCGTATTTCGAGCGCCGCCAGCAGCAGCGATTAGCGTCCACCGACGGCGCGCCGGTGGTCGGCGGCCGGCAGAACAGCGAGGGGCGCCACCTCTGGTGGGGCGTACCCGGCCGCACACTCGAGGGCGTGCTCACGTACCTCGAGGGCGGCAACGACCCGCCGTTGGCGTACCCCCCGGCGCAGCACCGACGCGTCGGGCCATGGGCGCCAAGGAGGTTCGGGTCCTCCTCCTCCTCTTCCTCCTCCCGATCCTCATTGCACTCCTCCGGCACTCCGGCCCTGCTCGGCGTCAAGGCCGAGCCCGTGGCGGAGCCGGCATCGTCATCAACGAGGGCGGCCGACACGCCTCCTCCTCGTCGGCTCCTCCGCGCTTCGTCAAGCCAAAGACGGAGCCGGGGCTGGCGCCGGTGAAGACGGAGCCGGGGCTGGCGCCGGTGAAGGCGGAGTTCGACGACGACGACGCGGCCCTAGAATGGGCGCGCCAGGACTCCATTGCGATGGAGAAGGCACGCCGGGAGAAGGTGAAGGAGCGCCAGCGCGCCGCCCTGCGCCGCTTCGAGGAGCGCCGACGCGGCCGCGATGAAGACGGGGTCGTCGTCCTATGCGGCAGCGACGACGACGACGACGACGCGCCGCCGCTAGTCCGCCATGGCGACGCCGGGTCTAGCAGGGGCGCCTGCGTCAAGGAGGAGAAGGCCGACGACGACGATGGCGGCGACGACTTCAGTCCCTTTCTTTTTTAGATTAGGTTAATGTAATGAAAATGCGCGAATTTCGCCAAAATTTGCCATGTTAGCCGAAATTTAACTACTTTTTATCATAACTTCGCCGAACGATCCTTCATTTTTTTTAATACACGCCTGGGGGCCGACGGCTGGGGACCGACTCGCCCTAGGGCCATTTTTTGCACCCGCTCGCCCCCAGACGACGCTTTTAGATGCCCCCTGGGGGGCCAACGGCTGAAGATGCCCTTACATTCCCCGGTGATCACCCAGCTGAACAGCGAAGCCATGGTAGTCTAACACTTTCAGTGTTTGCTCGATGCACTCAGGCCTGAATTATTTGATGAATACTTGACGCTCGGCTTGTCTGACCTGCCCTCGAGCCTTCTCTCCGCTTTATGTCACATGGCTGATTTACTACACTATTGGAAAAAAGTTCATGCATTCTACAAAGTGTGTTCATATAATTTAAAAAGTGGTCCAAAAACTGCCAATAATGAAATGTTCAGGTATTCTTTTCATACATACACGGTGAATAATTTTGAAAACAGAAGACCAACATTTTCTAAATACATGATGCACGTTTTGTTTTGAATACACTAGGAACAATTTCAAAAATACACGACAAACATTTTTAAAGACATGCTGAAGCTTTCAATAATACACTATGCATATTTCTTAAATTCATGACGAACATGTTAAAAAATACACTATGAATAAAATTAAAATTACATGACGCATATTTTTTAAAAATAGGTTAAGTTTTTTGAATGTGTGGCGAACATTTGTAAATTACATGAAGATTAGAATACACTATGAACATATTTAAAAAAACATGGTATATATTTTTAAACATGATGATTTTTTTCAATGTGCAGTGATCATTTCTGAAGTACACGACGAACGTTTTTTAAAGTATGCTATAAACATATTTAAAATACATGACGGACATTTTGAAAATAAGTGATGATTTATTTTGTGTAAATTACACGATGAATATTTTTTGAATACACTATGAACGTATTTTAAAATACTTAATAAACATTTTTAAATACATGATGCTTTTCAAGTACATGGTGAACATCTCTGAAATACATGACGAACATTTGTTTTAAATGCACTACCATGATAATTAAAATACTTTCTGAACGTTTTCAAAATACAGGACAATTTGTGTTTGAAATACGCGTTAAATATTTCTGAATTACATTAACCAGGGTTGCGCTCTCATCCACCTCCACCACAAATGGGAATATGCACACACACACACGCCCCGGCAAATGCATGCAAATTAAAACAGCCCGCTGCCTGTGCCACGGACCAGCTTTCACACAGCGTGATGGGCCACGGCTCATCAAGTTCGGCAGCAACGGCCGTCCAACTCACCGTCTCCTACACGCGGCGACGGCCATTGTCCTGGTCCACAGTTCAGCACTGTTGCATATGTATACTCCATTCATTTCATCTATTACATCCATCCAGCATTTGAATGAAAAGTCCAGCGGCACAGATCTAGATGTAACAGTGAATGGTGTTGATACCCGGACCATATGTGCTCGCGTCCAGATACATCACGTCCCTAGCTAGCGTGCTTCTTCTGCTAGCTTTGCACGTACTCCCTCCGTTTCAAAGCTACGTAGCACCGATACGCCCAGAAAGTGCCGTATCACCATTCCGGACGGCTCTGATATGACGATACGGCCGATACGCCTTCGATATGTGTGTCAGAGAAGTATCCCTTTTTTTATTTAAACAAAAAGAAAAAAAAATGCTGATACGGCAGGACACGCTCGTGACACGGCTGGGACACGGTGAGCGACCGAGCGCAGCCCCGAGCAAGCCCAATAGCTCATGACCACGTAACCTAATCTCTCTCTCGCACTCTGTTCGACCGCATGAGGAAGGGATCGAGGGCACTCGCCCCCGCCCTGCAGTGGCTCGCCGTCGTCGCCTCCGCCACCTGGAGTGGCTCGTCGCTGCTGTCCACACAGCCTGGAATCGCCTCTCCGCATCGAGTTTTCTGCGCCGCCGTCGTAATGTAAACAATCTCCCTGAGCACCGAGTGATGTCTGATGCGTGCTTGCTGTATGCTTGATGTATGCTTGCCTGCTTGCTGGATTATTGCTTGGTTGTGCTTGCTGGCTTCCGTTGTACTAGTACACCGAGAGAAATAGCTGCACAAAGGAGACTATCACTTCTATCTATTGCTGCTTGTTGATGTTTGTTGGATAAAATTGCTTGCTGATGTTGATGTATTCTCTATTTTGCGTACACCATGAGGAGTTGAGGACCTGGATCATTCAAGACAAAAGAAAAGAGGCTTGGAGGCAACCAGGCAACTAATGGAGTCGAGGACATTTTGTTATGTTGGTTTTTATTACATGTCACTTTCATTAATTATTTATATATACTTGGCGTATCGCATATTGTTGTTTCTAGAAATTGTCGTATCCCGTATCACCGTACTCGTATCGCCGTATCGGTGTCGTCGTATCGATGCAACGTAGTTTCAAAGTAGATGACTCAACTTTGTACTAAAGTTAGTATAAAATTGAGTCATCTATTTTAAAATGGAGGGAGTACGTGCGTGAGCACCTGGGTGATTTGCTCTAGCGTTTTAAAAGCCAACTGCAGGTCACGGGCGTGGTGAGGAGAGGAGGAGAAAGAGGCTAGCGTCAGGACTCGGAACCGGATGCACGTCATGCCGGGCTCCCGCGGATCAAGCTGCAACACGACTAGTTGGGCAGTGGTGGATATGAATATTTGAACGTGAGATCTCTAACATGTAACACTTTCATCCATTTTCATTCACGCTCCTTCTCTTTCCTTTCTTGGGCAGGGACGGAGACTGGGAGGGGTAAGTGGGTTTTCCTATTTGGCGCTGCAGGCGTCGGTTTTAGTTGTTTCCACAAACAGTTAGCGTTTTGCTTCTGCTTTTTAAAAAGTGCAAAAAAGGGACACTGCACGAATCGTACCTGAGACCTGCACCTTCACAGCGAATGGCGCTTAACCACTACGGCCAGCCTTTGCTTACCCATGACATCTTCTTGCGTGCTTCTTATTCTTTCTTCAGTTCGAGTTTTCTTTTTCTGTTTCTTTTTTTCTTTTTATTTTTCTTGAATGCGTGATTGTAAATTAATGAACATTTCCTTCCAAATCAACAAACTTTCTTCAAAAATCCATGAACTGTTTTCAAAATTTGTGAACTTTTTAAAACTTTGATGAACTTTTTTCAAAAATCCATGAACTTTTTTTAAAAATTGGATGAACTTTTTCAAATTTGATAAACTTTTTTCTGAAAATCCATGAACTTTTTTCAATTTTGATGAACTTTTTTCAAAATCGATGAACTTTTTGTTTGAAAATTGATGAACTTTTTTCAAGTTTGTGAACTTTTCTTGAAAATTTATGAACTCTTTTCGAAATCTATGAACCTTTTCAAAACTTATGATTTTTTTTTAAAAATTGCATATATGTTTTTAAAAAAGATGAACTTTTTTCAAAAGTTGATGAACTTTTTTAAAAAGTCGATGAACTTTGTTTCAAAATTGATGAACATTTTTCCAAGTTTGTGAACTGTTTTGAAACCGTTGATTTTTTTCTAATTCATGAAAATTCTTTGAATTCGCAGTTTGTTTCGAAATCTGTGAACTTTCAAATTTTCTTCAAATATTTTTTCAAAAAACATGTTTTTTCTAATTTCTATATGCAGTAAATAGCGTCGCTATACTTACTTCTTAAATTGTTTGCGCCCTAAGTATTCATTAAAGCATGTTTGGTCCAGTGGTTGGGCAACACGCACCAGAGGAGGTCGTGGGATCAAATCCTCATGAGAGCTGTTTTTTGCTGTGCTGCCTGTAGTGGAATGGGCCAGCTTCGAAACCGGCCCAACGAAGGAACGTGTAGGCGCCAGGTTACCTAGGTAAGTAGTGTGTATACTGCATATGCCTAATGGCCGCAACTAATTGCATAATTAGCCCAGCCCATATGTTAGCAATTACCTTTTTTTTGAGCAACTGTTAGCAATTAACTGAAACATCACCGGAGTAGAGAAGCCCATATAACCGAATAACCCATGTACGGTGGTTGTGGCTGTCTATTATTTTGCCACGGGAGAGTGTCTAATCCATTGAGATCGATCGTTTGTGCGGACATACGTGTGTGCTGCACATATCCTAAAAATAAAACGCGTGTGCTGCACATCTGCTAGGGCGTTCGCCGCCGTCGCCGCCGCTTGTCATCAGTGTATCCTGCTAGGGGCTAGGGTGGTCGCCATTGCCTGTAGTGGAATGGGCCAGCTTCGAAACCGGCCCAACGAAGGAACGTGTAGGCGCCAGGTTACCTAATCGGCGCTGAAGGCGCCGACTAGGAGCTCCCGGGGTAAGTAGTGTGTATACTGCATATGCCTAATGGCCGCAACTAATTGCATAATTAGCCCAGCCCATATGTTAGCAATTACCTTTTTTTTTGAGCAACTGTTAGCAATTAACTGAAACATCACCAATTGCATAATTAGCCCAGCCCATATGTTAGCAATTACCTTTTTTTTGAGCAACTGTTAGCAATTAACTGAAACATCACCGGAGTAGAGAAGCCCATATAACCGAATAACCCATGTACGGTGGTTGTGGCTGTCTATTATTTTGCCACGGGAATCCATTGAGATCGATCGTTTGTGCGGACATACGTGTGTGCTGCACATATCCTAAAAATAAAACGCGTGTGCTGCACATCTGCTAGGGCGTTCGCCGCCGTCGCCGCCGCTTGTCATCAGTGTATCCTGCTAGGGGCTAGGGTGGTCGCCATTGCCGTTGGCCGCTACTCGCCACGACAACGGCACCGTCCATTGATCTACGGTCTGCTCTCAACACGCGGGGAGGGCTAGACGCAAGAGGATCAAATACGGGTAGATGCCGGTGAGCAGAACAGATGCAGCCATGCAGGTACACTACATATTGCATGCGACCGTTCCAAAATAATTATAGTTTTATGTTTGTCGAGTAAGTTACATTCGATCAAATTTATAAAAGAATAATAAGATCTAAAAAAAAGCACGTAGCATGAATATCGAATTAATGGTTCTAACAATACTAATTTGGTGTTCTAGACATTGGTATATTTTTCCACAAACTTGAAGAAGTTTGACATAGGATAAACCTAAAACTTGAATTATTTTAGAATGATAATAGGATTTTTTAAAAAAAATTATGAACTTAATGTGCTTAATTAATGCTTCATACAAAATAGTAAGTTATTTTAGTAATTATGTGTATTTTTTAATAGTTAAAGATGAAGTAAAAGACAACAACAACAACAACTAACAGGGTAAATACTTTTCGAATCAATTGCTTCAACTTCAAGTTCCAACAGTTTGTTGAGAATTATCATTTATTTTGTAGTTACAAACCATAATTTTATGCTTTATCATCGACCCTATCATTGAGACTTAAAATACGATGATATACAATCTTTTACGTCAAATAGTGTTTCGCTCCCCTCATGTTCAAATCCTGCCTCCGCCCCTGTTCTTGGGGACATACTATCATCAAGGATAAAATTGCCTTTGTACATGCTATTTAACATCGCCGGATGGAAAAATGAATGAAAGTGTCACGTAGGGAATAAAATGAAGTTTAAATGTCAAAAAAGAAAGAAGAAGTTTCTTGAACTAAAAAGGGAGCAAAATTTAAGAAAGAGCCAAATAAGAAATTCTCTCATGAACCATAGCTTTGTGCGGCGGGCGGCCAGCGAGCAATGTCTGCATTAATCGAACTCCCAACTAATGTCCTCGAGACATAGTATTAGCTATTATAGTCCTGGTACGTACTACTCCAAGAAGATAGTTGCCTCTCTTTATGGCCGTTGTTATATCAGGCCATTAGTGTGACGTTTTTTTTTTGAAAGCAATCGCTGGCTTTTCATATCATTACCAGAAAGCAATGGAACACAAAAAGTTTGTGGAGGGTCCTAGGACCAGTACAGCAATGGGGTACAACAACTCTGCTTTGGCCCGACATTTGCTGGCCGAAGAAAAAAAGATATTACAGGGCCGATATCTCATGGCGGGTCCCACAAGGGTCTCTCCAATCATGTTGCTCCGGTCTGCCACCAAAGCTCAATTGAATTTTCGATGACCTTTGCGATATCCCTCACTGGCGACTGCAAGTGCAATTTTTCCGCTCTTTCCATATCTCCCAGCATGTCAAAAGCAAGATAGTCTTTGCGCCTTTCCTTTTGGCCGGCCAAGTCTTATTGATCATCCGCTGCATGATCTCAAGAGTGGTAGAGTTGTGCCAGGAGTTGTGTGGAGATAACTGCAGACATCCTTCTCTTTTTCCCACTGTATCCCAGACCTCAACGGCTGTTGGGCAGCTCCAGAGCAAGTGGTGAGCCGATTCCAGGTTGCAGACGTAGAGTTAGCAGAAATAGTTGTTTGGCCAGCCGCATCTCTGGAGGCGGTCGTTTGTCCAGAGGCGATCTTGTAGCAACAACCAAGCAAAGAACTTTGTGTTCCATGGTGCCCATGCTTTCCAAATGAGCTCATCCAAGTTTGACTTGAGCCGTCCCTGGAACTGTATAGCATACGCCGAGATGGATGTGTACTTTCCTTTTGCCTCCTGGTTCCAGCGTATTGTATCACTTTCTCCTTCCCGGTGCTCCGGGGCAGCGGCGATGATCAACCGATTAAGGTCGATGAACTGTTGTAGCAGCAGCTAGGTGTCACCACGTCTCAGATCCTCAATCCAAGTGTCATCTCTGAGTGCGTCGCGTACTGTCCTGGTCTTGCGCTTGGAGTGGGTGAAGAGAGCTGGGTAGGCAGAGGCGAGCGTGTTTGGGCCAATCCAAGAGGAGTGCCAAAACAGAGCTGTTGAACCATATCCAATTGTAACCGTCGTCGCAGCTGCAAACAAGGCTTTGTCTTCATCGTTGCATCGTGGCGTCGTGCCCATCCACGGGCGTCTCGGGTCTGCCCAGGCAATCCAGAGCCAACGCAGCCTCAAGGCGCGGCTGAAGCGTTCCAGGTCCGGAATGCCCAGGCCCCCTCGAGAGGTGGTTGCGCACACCACCGGCCAGCTTACCTTGCAGGTGGCCTCCGTTAATTATTTGTCTTGTTTCCATAAGAACCGACGTCTGCACTTATCAATTTCTTTCAGTAGCTTCTTGGGAACTCTTAGTACAGTGAGCGCAAAAGTAGGTATGGCGCTAAGAACACATCGAACCAGCACTCTCCTGCTGGTAATGGGTAGCAGCTTGCCCTTCCAGCCTGCCAGCCTAGCTTTGATTCTATTGATGATGAATTGCAGGTTTGCTAATCTCAGCCTAGCAATGGTGATCGGGAGCATGAGGTAGGTAGTCAGAAAAAGCCATATTGTACCACCAAAATTTTGTAGCACAGTCGTGAGGTCTATACTTTCACACCTAATGGGGAGGGCACAGTCGTGAGGTCTATACTTTCACACCTAATGGGGAGGGCAGACGATTTGGAGGGGTTTATATGTAGGCCTATTGATTAATTTCCCGAAGTCTTTGAGGATGCCTAGGAGTGCATCTATCTCATGTGGCACAGGATTGGTGAAGATGACCGCATCGTCGGCGTAAAGACTAATTTGAAGCTTTAGCTCCCTTCATGGTATTGGTGCAATCAGCTGTCGCTGGGTAGCCTCCTCTAGTATGTGATGCAGCGGGTCTATCGCTAGGATGAAGAGGAAAGGCGAAAGGGGATCGCCTTGCCGTAGTCCTTGACGGTGGAGGATCTGCCTGCCCGGGGTGCCATTTAGCAAGGAAGATGATGATGAGGTAGAGAGTAGAAGGGCAATCCAATCTCTCCACAAAGCACTGAAACCTAGTTTATGCAGCAGCTCTAGCATGTATTCCCAGGACACGTTGTCGAAAGCCTTGGCGATGTCGAGTTTAAGAAGTAGGGCCAGGGTTTTCCTTCTATGGAGCGCTTTGATGCTATTTTGGACGTAAAGGAAACTATCATGGATACACTTGGTTCGGAGGAATGTCGATTGCGATGGGGAGATTAGCATATGGATGACCGCGACCAGCCTCATCGAGAGGACCTTTAAGATCAGTTTGGCGATGGAAAGAATTAAACTAATTTGCCTATAATCACTGATGGAGGAAGCCCCATATTTCTTTAGGAGCAGGGCCACCAGGGACGTGTTGATTGATGCAAAATTCCTACCAGCTAGGTTGTAGAATTGGCTAAATGCCGCCATGATGTCGTCCTTGATGACAGTCCAACAAGATCGGAAGAATGTGTTAGAGAAGCCATACGGTCCCGGTGATCGCTCGGGCCGGAGATGACTTGATCACGAGCCATACTTCCTCTTCAGTAAAAGGTTTGTCCATGCCTCTCCCATGCAGATGAGGCAGATCAATAGAGCTCCAGTGGATGATGTTGTCGTGGTGGACTATCGTTCCCAGCAAGGAATTGAAGTGATCATGGATTAATGCTTCCTTGTCCTCCTGCGAGGTGATCACACCTGCAGGGCCATGCAGAGTGTGGATGAATCTCTTTATATTTCTAGAGTTGATCTTTGCCTGAAAGAAGGCGGTTGGCGCGTCTCCAGGCCGCAACCATGTAACTCGGGAGGCTTGCCATTTTCTTGCCCGCTCAATTGCAGCTAGTCCTAAAATTCGAAGCTTTAACAGTTTGCGGAGGTGGAATTCATCATCGGAGAGTGCCCTATTCTCTTGTGCTAGGTCTAGGCGCAGGACAATTTCTGTGGCAAGGTGTAGCTACACTTTGGCGTCGCTGAACAGCGATTTACTCCATATCCTCAAATTTCTGGCCACCCGTGGTGTTACGCTATGTAAGCAAGTGGTTAACTGGGAGGAACCTAAACGTGATTCCCCGACTCTAGCTCGAACTAAGAGCCATGTAGTGGGTCTATGACGAACTAGGAATAGTATCATTAAAAGAAACAAGGACATACTCCCTTTTTTCCAGTTTACAGTGCTCAATCCCAGACCACTGTTCTAACTCAATTTATACAATGTGGACCTCTCCTCCCGGGTCGCATGCGCCTGTGACTCCGGAGGACCCCAAACCCTAGGCAACAACTACACCAGATCCCCTTCCCCTGGCCGATGCCGGCGTCGGCACCGGCGGTGGCGGCTGATGAGGATATAGACCTAGGGTAGGGTCATAGGCTTGACCAACATACCCTACCCAAGGTCACTACCCTAGAAGCAAAGAAGCTCAAGAGACAACAGGGAGTACCCAAGGAAGACGTCGAGTGCAAGCCACTCGACCAACCATATCACTCGGGTATCCCACCTTTTCGAAGACCACTCTACGTATGAAGACCAGGAGTCACACGGAACTGCAACGGTCGGACATTCACTCCGTAGTCTTCATGGACATTAATGACACTTATAGCTGGCGTTATCAGTAACGCCCCTCCTTAATGTACATTGAACCCTCTGTAATGGAGGGGAGCTGGGTCCTGGCGCACTCTATATAAGCCACCCCCCTCCTCTGGGACAAGGGTTTGCACCCCCTGTAACACACACGCATATACTGAAATCCAGTCGACCGCCTCCGGGCACCGAGACGTAGGGATTTTACCTCCTCCGAGAGGGGTCTAAACTCGTAAACACTTGCGTACAACCTCACCGTAGCTAGGACCTTGCCTCATCCTACGTACCCCCTATTCTTACTGTTAGTCTTAGTACCACGATAGTTGGCGCCCATCGTGGGGCAAAGCGTCTTAGCGACTTCCGGTGAGGTTGCAATTTCTTCAGTCTTCATCAACATGGTTTCCGGTGACGGTTTGATCATGGGCCACGAGTTCCGACTCGGAGCGCTCACAGTCGTCGCCGACGAGTTGGCCTGGCTCCAGGAGGCCCCCCTCAACGTCGAGGCGCTGCCGATCCGAGGTTTGTCGTACTCCGCGCGAGTGCCCGAGGCGTCCTCCTCTGGCAGCCGTCGACTCCGTAACAGTCGACGCCCGTGTCGACTTCTCGCTCTGCTGGACACCGCTGCAAGCGGTCGGCCATTCACGGCTCCAGCGTGTTGGGGAACGTAGCAGAAATTCAAAATTTTCCTACGTGTCACCAAGATCTATCTATGGAGAAACCAGCAACGAGGGGAATGAGAGTGCATCTACATACCCTTGTAGATCGCTAAGCGGAAGCGTTCAAGAGAACGGGGTTGAAGGAGTCGTACTCGTCGTGATCCAAATCACCGGAGATCCTAGTGCCGAACGGACGACACCTCCGCGTTCAACACACGTACAGCCCAGTGACGTCTCCCATGCCTTGATCCAGCAAGGATAGAGGGAGAGGTTGAGGAAGACTCCATCCAACAGCAGCACAACGGCGTGGTGGTGATGGAGGAGTGTGGCAACCCTGCAGGGCTTCGCCAAGCACCTACGGGAGAGGAGGAGGTGTCACGGGAGGGAGGGAGGTGCCAGGTCTTCAGGTATGGCTGCCCTCCCTCCCCTCCACTATATATAGGGGCAAGGGAGAGGGGGGAGGCGCAGCCTTGCCCCTTCCTCCAAGGAAGGGGTGCGGCCAAGGGGGGGAGGAGTGCCTCCCAAGTCAAGTGGAGGCCCTCCCCCTTAGGGTTTTCCCCTTCCCATGCGCGTGGGCCTTGGGGGGCTGGTTCCCCTGGCCCATTAAGGCTAGGGCGCCCCCTTACAGCCCATGCTGCTGTATTGGACGTGGTGGAACAATTTCCGGACCTCCGGACCCCTCCGGAATCCTCCGGAACCTTCTGGAAGCTTCCCGGTACAATACCGAAAAAACCCGAACTTTTTTCGGAACCCGAACAACAACTTTCCATATATAAATCTTTACCTCCGGACCATTCCGGAACTCCTCGTGACGTCCGGGATCTCATCCGGGACTCCGAACAACATTCGGTAACCACATACAAACTTCCTTTATAACCCTAGCGTCATCGAACCTTAAGTGTGTAGACCCTACGGGTTCGGGAGACATGTAGACATGACCGAGACGTTCTCCGGTCAATAACCAACAGCGGGATCTGGATACCCATGTTGGCTCCCACATGTTCCACGATGATCTCATCGGATGAACCACGATGTCAAGGACTCAATCGATCCCGTATACAATTCCCTTTGTCTAGCGGTATTTTACTTGCCCGAGATTCGATCGTCGGTATACCGATACCTTGTTCAATCTCGTTACCGGCAAGTCTCTTTACTCATTCCGTAACACATCATCCCGTGATCAACCCCTTGGTCACATTGTGCACATTATGATGATGTCCTACCGAGTGGGCCCAGAGATACCTCTCCGTTTACACGGAGTGACAAATCCCAGTCTCGATTCGTGCCAACCCAACAGACACTTTCAGAGATACCTGTAATGCACCTTTGTAGCCACCCAGTTACGTTGTGACGTTTGGTACACCCAAAGCATTCCTACGGTATCCGGGAGTTGCATAATCTCATGGTCTAAGGAAATGATACTTGACATTAGAAAAGCTTTAGCATACGAACTACACGATCTTTGTGATAGGCTTAGGATTGGGTCTTGTCCATCACATCATTCTCCTAATGATGTGATCCCGTTATCAACGACATCCAATGTCCATAGCCAGGAAACCATGACTATCTGTTGATCACAACGAGCTAGTCAACTAGAGGCTCACTAGGGACATATTGTGGTCTATATATTCACACGTGTATTACGATTTCCGGATAATACAGTTATAGCATGAATAAAAGACTATTATCATGAACAAAGAAATATAATAATAACACTTTTATTATTGCCTCTAGGGCATATTTCCAACAGTCTCCCACTTGCACTAGAGTCAATAATCTAGTTCACGTCACCATGTGATTAACACTGACAGGTCACATCACCATGTGACCAACATCCAAAGAGTTTACGAGTGTCATTAAACTAGTTCACATCATCATGTGATTAAGACTCAATGAGTTCTGGGGTTTGATCATGTTCTGCTTGTGAGAGAGGTTTTAGTTAACGGATCTGTAACATTCAGATCCGTATGTACTTCGCAAATTTCTAGGTCATATCGTAAATGTTGCTTCCACGCTCCACTTGGAGCTATTCCAAATGGTTGCTCCACTATACGTATCCGGTTTGCTACTCAGAGTCATACGGATAGGTGTTAAAGCTTGCATCAACGTAACCCTTTACGCCGAACTCTTTATCACCTCCATAATCGAGAAACATATCCTTATTTCTCTAAGGATAACTTTGACCGCTATCTGATGATCCACTCCTTGATCACCTCTGTACTCTCTTGCCAGACATGTGGCAAGGCACACATCAGGTGCGGTACTTAGCATAGCATACTGTAGAGCCTATGTCTAAAGCATAGGGGACGACCTTCGTCCTTTCTCTCTTTTCTGCCGTGGTCGAGCTTTTAAGTCTTAACTTCGTACCTTACAACTCAGGCAAGAACTCCTTCTTTGACTGGTCCATCTTGAACACCTTCAAGATCATGTCAAGGTATATGCTCATTTGAAAGTATTATTAAAAATTTTGATCTATCTTATAGATCTTGATGCTTATTGTTCAAGTAGCCTAATCCAGGTTTTCCATTGAAAAACACTTTTCAAAAAACCCTATATGCTTTACAGAAATTCTACATCATTTCTGATCATCAATATGTCAACAACATATACTCATCAGAAATTCTATAGTGCTCCCACTCACTTCTTTGGAAATACAAGTTTCTCATAAACTTTGTATAAACCCAAAATCTTTGATCATCTCATCAAAGCGCACATTCCAACTCCGAGATGCTTACTCCAGTCCATGGAAGGATCGCTGGAGCTAGCATACCTTTTAGCATCCTTAGGATCGACAAAACCTTTCTGATTGTATCACATACAACCTTTCCTTACGAAAATTGGTAAGGAAACTCGTTTTGACATCCACCTGCTAGATTTCATAAATGCAGCTAATGCTAACATGATTCCAACGGACTTAAGCATCGCTACGGATGAGAAAATCTCATCGTAGTCAACTCCTTGAACTTGTGAAAAACTTTTCGCCACAAGTCGAGCTTCATAGATGGTGACATTACCATCCACGTCCGTCTTCTTCTTAAAGGATCCATTTATCTCAATGGCTTGCCGATCATCGGGCAAGTCCACCAAAGTCCATGCTTTGTTCTGATACATGGATCCTATATCAGATTTCATGGCTTCTAAACATTTGTTGGAATTTGGGCCCACCATCGCTTCTCCATAGCTCGTAGGTTCATTGTTGTCTAGCAACATGACCTTCAAGACAGGGTCACCGTACCACTCCGAAGCTGTACGCGTCCTTGTCGTCCTACGAGGTTCGGTAGTGACTTGATCTGAAGTTTCATGATCACTATCATAAGCTTCTACTTCAATTGGTGTAGGTGCCACAGGAACAACTTCCTGTGCCCTGCTACACACTAGTTGAAGTGATGGTTCAATAACCACATCAAGTCTCCACCATCCTCCCACTCAACTTTTCGAGAGAAACCTTTCCTCGAGAAAGGACCCGATTCAAGAAACAATCCATATTGCTTTCGGATCTGAATTAGGAGGTATACCCAACTGTTTTGGGTGTCCTATGAAGATGCATTTTATCCGCTTTGGGTTCGAGCTTATCAACCTGAAACTTTTTCACATAAGCGTCACAGCCCCAAACCTTTAAGAAATGACAGCTTAGGTTTCTCTAAACCATAGTTCATATGGTGTCATCTCAACGGAATTACGTGGTGCCCTATTTAAAGTGAATGTGGTTGTCTCTAATGCCTAACCCATGAACGATAGTGGTAATTCGATAAGAGACATCATGGTACCCACCATATCCAATAGGGTGCAACTATGATGTTCGGACACACCATCACACTATGGTGTTCCAGGCGGTATTAATTGTAAAACAATTTCCACAATGTCTTAATTGCGTGCCAAAACTCGTAACTCAGATATTCATCTCTATGATCATATCATAGACATTTTATCCTCTTGTCACAATGATCTTCTACTTCACTCTGAAATTACTTGAACCATTCAATAATTCAGACTTGTGTTTCATCAAGAAAATATTCTCAACATCTACTCGAATCATCTGTGAAGTAAGAATATAACGATATTCACTGCATGCCTCAGCACTTCATTGGACTGCACACATCAAAATTTGTTACTTCCAACGAGTTGCTATCTTGTTCCGTCTTACTAAAACGAGGCTTTCAGTCATCTTGCCCATGTGGTATGATTTGCATGTCTCAAGTGATTCAAAATCAAGTGAGTTCAAACGGTCCATTTGCATGGAGTTTCTTCATGCATATACACCAATAGACATGGTTCGCATGTCTCAAACCTTTCAAAAATGAGTGAGTCCAAAGATCCATCAACATGGAGCTTCTTCATGCATTTTATACCGATATGACTTACGTGGCAGTGCCACAAGTAGGTGGTACTATCATTACTATCTTTTGGCATGAACATGTGTATCACTACGATCGAGATTCAAGAAACCATTCTTTTAGGTGAAAGACCATTGAAGGCATTATTCAAATAAATAGAGTAACCATTATTCTCCTTAAATGAATAACCGTATTGCGATAGACATAATCCAATCATGTCTATGCTCAACGCAAATACCAAATGACAATTATTTAGGTTTAACACCAATCTCGTTGGTAGAGGGAGCGTGCGATGCTTGATCACATCAAGCTTGGAAAAACTTCCAACACATATCGTCAGCTCACCTTTAGCTAGTCTCGTTTATTCCGTAGCTTTTATTTCGAGTTACTAACACTTAGCAACCGAACCAGTATCTAATACCCTGGTGCTACTAGGAGTACTAGTATAGTACACATTAACATAATGTATATCCAATATACTTCTATCGACCTTGCCAGCCTTCTTATCTACCAAGTATCTAGGGTAATCTGCTCCAGCGGTTATTCCCCTTATTTCAGAAGCACTTAGTCTTAGGTTTGGGTTCAACCTTGGGTTTCTTCACTAGAGCAGCAGCTGATTTGCCGTTTCATGAAGTATCCCTTCTTGCCCTTGCCCTTCTTGAAACTAGTGGTTTCACCAACCATCAACAATTGACGCTCCTTCTTGATTTCTACTTTCGCGGTGTCAAACAACGCGAATACCTCAAGGATCATCATCTCTATCCCTGATATGTTATAGTTCATCACGAAGCTCTAGCAGCTTGGTGGCAATGACTTTGGAGAAACATCACTATCTCATCTAGAAGATCAAATCCCACTCGATTTAAGTAATTGTTGCACTCAGACAATCTGAGCACAAGCTCAACGATTAAGCTTTTCTCCCTTAGTTTGCAGGCTAAGAAAATAGTCGGAGGTCTCATACCTCTTGACGTGGGCACGAGCCTGAAATCCCAATTTCATCCCTCGAAACATCTCATATGTTCCGCGACATTTCGAAAACGTCTTTGGTGCCTCTACTTAAACCATTTAACTGAACTATCACGTAGTTATCAAAACTTGTATGTCCGATGTTCGCAACATCCACAAACGACGTTTGGGGCTCATCACACTGAGCGGTGCATTAAGGACATAAGCTTTCTACTGATCGCATAATTGCTACTATCAACTTTCAACTATATTTTTCTCTAGGAACATATCTAAACAGTGGAACTAAAGCGCGAGCTCACTACATAATTTGCAAAAGGTCCTTTTTGACTATGTTCAGGATAATTAAGTTCATCTTATGAACTCCCACTCAGATAGACATCCCTCTGGTCATCTAAGTGATTACATGATCCGAGTCAACTAGGCCGTGTCCGATCATCACGTGAGACGGACTAGTCATCATCGGTGAACATCTTCATGTTGATCGTATCTACTATACGACTCATGCTCGACCTTTCGGTCTCCGTGTTCCGAGGCCATGTCTGTACATGCTAGGCTCGTCAAGTTAACCCTAAGTGTTTTCGCTGTGTAAAACTGTCTTACACCCGTTGTATGTGAACGTAAGAATCCATCACACCCGATCATCACGTGGTGCTTAGAAGCGACGAACTGTAGCAACGGTGCACAGTTAGGGGAGAACACTTCTTGAAATTTTGTAAGGGATCATCTTATTTACTACCGTCGTCCTAAGTAAACAAGATGCATAATCATAATAAACATCACATGCAATTATATAGTAGTGACATGATATGGCCAATATCATATAGCTCCATTGATCTCCATCTTCGGGGCTCCATGATCATCATCGTCACCGGCATGACACCATGATCTCCATCATCATGATCTCCATCATCGTGTCTTCATGAAGTTGTCTCGCCAACTATTACTTCTACTACTATGGCTACCGGTTAGCAATAAAGTAAAGTAATTACATGGCGTTGTTTAATGACACGCATGTCATACAATAAATAAAGACAACTCCTATGGCTCCTGCCGGTTGTCATACTCATCAACATGCAAGTCGTGATTCATATTACAAGAACATGATCAATCTCATACATCACATATCATTCATCACATTCTTCTTGGCCATATCACATCACAAAGCATACCCTGCAAAAACAAGTTAGACGTCCTCTAATTGTTGTTTGCATGTTTTTACGTGGCTGCTATGGGTTTCTAGCAAGAACTTTTCTTACCTACGCAAAACCACAATGTGATATGCCAATTGCTATTTACCCTTCATAAGGACCCTTTTCATCGAATCCGTTCCGACTAAAGTGGGAGAGACTGGCACCCGCTAGCCACCTTATGCAACAAGTGCATGTCAATCGGTGGAACCTGTCTCACGTAAGAATACGTGTAAGGTCGGTCCGGGCTGCTTCATCCCACAATACCGTCGAAACAAGATTGGACTAGTAACGGTAAGCATATTGAACAACATCAACACCCACAACTACTTTGTGTTCTACTCGTGCAAAGAATCTACGCAATAGACCTAGCTCATGATGCCACTGTTGGGGAACGTAGCAGAAATTCAAAATTTTCCTATGTGTCACCAAGATCTATCTATGGAGAAACCAGCAACGAGGGGAAGGAGAGTGCATCTACATACCCTTGTAGATCGCTAAGCGGAACCGTTGAAGAGAACGGGGTTGAAGGAGTCGTACTCGTCGTGATCCAAATCACCGGAGATCCCAGTGCCGAACGGATGACACCTCCGCGTTCAACACACGTACAGCCCGGTGACGTCTCCCACGCCTTGATCCAGCAAGGATAGAGGGAGAGGTTGAGGAAGACTCCATCCAACAGCAGCACAACGGCGTGGTGGTGATGGAGGAGCGTGGCAACCCTGCAGGGCTTCGCCAAGAACCTACGGGAGAGGAGGAGGTGTCACGGGAGGGAGGGAGGCGCCAGGGCTTCAGGTATGGCTGCCCTCCCTCCCCTCCACTATATATAGGGGCAAGGGAGAGGGGGGAGGCGCAGCCTTGCCCCTTCCTCCAAGGAAGGGGTGCGGCCAAGGGGGGGAGGAGTGCCTCCCAAGTCAAGTGGAGGCCCTCCCCCTTAGGGTTTTCCCCTTCCCATGCGCATGGGCCTTGGGGGGCTGGTTCCCCTGGCCCATTAAGGCTAGGGCGCCCCCTTACAGCCCATGCTGCTGTATTGGACGTGGTGGAACAATTTCCGGACCTCCGGACCCCTCCGGAATCCTCCGGAACCTTCTGGAAGCTTCCCGGTACAATACCGAAAAAACCCGAACTTTTTCCGGAACCCGAACAACAACTTTCCATATATAAATCTTTACCTCCGGACCATTCCGGAACTCCTCGTGACGTCCGGGATCTCATCCGGGACTCCGAACAACATTCGGTAACCACATACAAACTTCCTTTATAACCCTAGCGTCATCAAACCTTAAGTGTGTAGACCCTACGGGTTCGGGAGACATGTAGACATGACCGAGACGTTCTCCGGTCAATAACCAACAGCGGGATCTGGATACCCATGTTGGCTCCCACATGTTCCACGATGATCTCATCGGATGAACCACGATGTCAAGGACTCAATCGATCCCGTATACAATTCCCTTTGTCCAGCGGTATTTTACTTGCCCGAGATTCGATCGTCGGTATACCGATACCTTGTTCAATCTCGTTACCGGCAAGTCTCTTTACTCGTTCCGTAACACATCATCCCGTGATCAACCCCTTGGTCACATTGTGCACATTATGATGATGTCCTACCGAGTGGGCCCAGAGATACCTCTCCGTTTACACGGAGTGACAAATCCCAGTCTCGATTCGTGCCAACCCAACAGACACTTTCGGAGATACCTGTAATGCACCTTTATAGCCACCCAGTTACGTTGTGACGTTTGGTACACCCAAAGCATTCCTACGCTATCCGGGAGTTGCACAATCTCATGGTCTAAGGAAATGATACTTGACATTAGAAAAGCTTTAGCATACGAACTACACGATCTTTGTGCTAGGCTTAGGATTGGGTCTTGTCCATCACATCATTCTCCTAATGATGTGATCCCGTTATCAACGACATCCAATGTCCATAGCCAGGAAACCATGACTATCTGTTGATCACAACGAGCTAGTCAACTAGAGGCTCACTAGGGACATATTGTGGTCTATGTATTCACACGTGTATTACGATTTCCGGATAATACAGTTATAGCATGAATAAAAGACTATTATCATGAACAAAGAAATATAATAATAACACTTTTATTATTGCCTCTAGGGCATATTTCCAACACAGCGGTGGGTGAAGGACATGGTGGCTCGCCAGACGTTCACCCCCCAGGTCGCGGCGATCGAGCCCGACGTATATCACTGCGGTCCAGTCGACCCGTCGACCGACTTCGCAGACATGCTTTCCGAGAGCGGGAGTTGTGACCCCGCGGCAGAAGTTCTCATGGTCGACTCTCATCGTAGCCCACCTGGTTACCGCCGTGGCAGCGAGAACAGGGACGGCGACGGGTCACTCGGCCACAAAGAGTACCAGCCCCAACCTCTCAGTTCACAGCAGAGGGAGGAGCTGCGTCGCCGCAACAAGGAGGCTCTCCATACCCCCATTATAGGGGAAACCGCCGAGGCTCGGGCCTTGGAGGACGTGCACCTGGCCACGCTGGCCGAGCGCACCCGTTTGGAGAATCTCCAACATTCTCTCGACAAACTCGCCCATCGACTAATCCCCGGATCCAGTCGGCACACGCGACAACTGTTTCCACCGGAAACCCAGGTATTCCGCACACCGATCCAGAATCTCACAGCGGCTGCGCGTATTATGGAGTCCATCCAGCCGTCCCGCTCGGAGGCTGGGAGAGGCCTGGAACAGATTAGAGCGCTGCTCCGGGCAGCAGGAGATCAGAACTCCGCGATGTCCCAATCGCGGAACAGAATTCACAGTCGGTCGATAAGGACAGAAACCGTTCAGTCGGCACATAGTCCTAGATCACCGTTGAGTCAAAGAGATCATGAGCACCGTCAGGATCGGCATTTGGGGAGAGTTCATGGAAATGATGATCGTGAGTTCGCCCGTGACAAGTACCGTCGAGTGCCTTCTCCCCTCCCGAGGGGCGGGTCATACGCTCCCCGGCGGTATGACGACAAGCATCCATTTGGTAATGACCGCAGGGTTCCAGTCGACCCAAGGGAGCCTGGGTTTGACGCGAGGTCAGTCCTTGTTCAGGGCTTGGTCGATCGGAACAGAGCGTACAGAGAGGGGCTGAACAAAGACAGACCCAGCGGCAGCAGGGTCCATGTATCTTGCCCCGAGTGCTTCAGAAGGGCCATCAAGGCCGCGGAGATCCCCCACAACTTCAGATTGGCAAATGGTGTCAGCAAGTTCACGGGAGAGTCGAAGCCCGACACTTGGCTTGAAGATTACCGAGTGGCTGTGCACATCGGCGGAGGCAGCGATGAGGTGGCCATGAAGCACCTCCCTCTAATGCTTGAAGGTTCTGCCAGAGCTTGGCTCAATCAGTTGGCCCTTGGGAGTATTTTGAGTTGGGATGAGTTGGCCCGAGTGTTCACCAGAACATTCAAGGGCACCTACAAGAGACCAGCCGGTCTACCGGAGTTGCAACATTGTGTGCAAAAGCCGAATGAAACCTTGAGAGACTATATCCAGAGATGGATCACTCTGCACCACACAGTGGAGAATGTGTCAGATCACCAAGCAGTTTGTGCCTTCAAGGAAGGCGTTCGCTACAGAGAGCTCAATCTGAAGTTCGGTCGGACAGGAGATATGACTCTGACTCGGATGATGGAGATTGCCACCAAATATGCTAACAGTGAAGAGGAGGACCGACTCCGGAGTGGCAAGCATAAAACAGTCGCCTAGGACACCAGAGGAGGGAATTCCAGTCGGAAGCAGAAGCGGAAGGCTGAGGCAGCAGGGCCTGCCGAGGCAGCAGTGGTAAATCAAGGGAAGTTCAAGGGGAAGCCCAAAGGGCCCTGGAATCCCAAGAAAGTGAAAGATCAAGATGGGAACGATGTGATGGATTTGCCGTGTCATATTCATACCAAGAAAGATGAAGAGGGGAATTTGATCCTCCCCAAGCATACCACTCGACAATATCGACTCCTGATCCAGAGCTTCCAGAAGAAGGGTCAGCCCAGTGAAAAGGATAAGGATTTTGAAAAGAAGGAAGACAAATAAGAAGAGGAGGACAGGTACCCCCCAAGTTAATGCCACCCTGGTGATTTTTGCTGATGTCGAGAGCAAAAGTCGACTGAAAGTCATTAAGCGGGAAGTGAACATAGTCGCTCCGGCGACACCCAAATATCTAAAATGGTCAAAGACTCCTATCACATTTGATCAATCGGACCACCCGCCGCGAGTGGCTACCCCTGGGCGGCAGGCGTTGGTGGTCGACCCAGTTGTTGGAGGCACCCGATTGACCAAAGTCCTGATGGATGGCGGCAGTGGCCTCAATATTCTATATGCCGAAGCTCTTAAAGGAATGGGCATTCCGATGTCTAAACTGAGCGAGAGTAACATGAGGTTCCATGGAGCCATCCCTTGAAAGAAAGCTGAGTCACTTGGCCAGATAGCTCTTGATGTGGTTTTCGGTGATGAGAAGAATTTCCGCAAAGAGAAATTGATATTTGAAGTCGTGGATTTTGAGAGTGCTTATCACGCCATTCTGGGCAGACCTACCTATGCCAGCTTCATGGCTCGACCATGTTATGTGTACCTCAAAATGAAAATGCCTGGCCCCAAAGGTGTGATTACAGTCTGTGGTAACCGGAAGGAAGCAGAATATTGTCTTCAAGATGGTGCAAAAATAGCAGATGAGCAGATGGCAGCAGTGGAGTTCCAAGAGTATAAGAATAGGCAGATCCGAGTGATTTTCTGCATGCCAAGAGGCCTGCATCAGAGTCCGCGTTCCAGTCGGCCGGAGAGACCAAGCCGGTTCACATCCACCCGACCGATCCCAATGCTGCTCCGACTCATATTTCCACTACACTCGACAGCAAATAGGAAGCCGCGCTCATCCAGTTCCTCCGTGAGAACTGGGACATCTTCGCATGGAAACCGTCTAACATGCCAGGTGTACCCAGGGAGCTGGCTGAGCACCGTTTGCGTGTCGACTCGAAAGCAAAACCGGTCAAAGAACATCTTCGTCGGTCCGCCACGGAGAAGAGGAAAGCAATCAGCGAGGAAGTGGCTCAACTTCTGGCTGCTGAGTTCATTCGCGAGATCTACCACTCCGAGTGGCTCGCCAATGTTGTTATGGTCCCCAAGAAAGACAAATCACTTCGAATGTGTATTGAATTCAAGCACATCAATTGGGCCTGCCCGAAAGATCATTTTTCGCTGCCCCGCATCGACCAGATAGTCGACTCGACTGCCGGGTGCGAGCGACTGTCCTTCCTGGACACTTATTCCGGGTACCATCAGATCCGACTGTTTGGACCCGATGAGATCAAGACTGCTTTTATCACCCCGTTCGGGTGCTTTTGTTATGTCACCATGCCCTTTGGCCTCAAGAATGCTGGTGCCACGCTCATGCGCATGATCCAGAAGTGCCTGCTCACTCAGATCAGTCGGAATGTGGAAGTTTACATGGATGACATCGTGGTAAAGTCACGCAAAGGCTCCGACCTGCTAACTGACCTCGCTGAAACCTTTGCCAACCTGAGAAGGTATGATATCAAGCTCAATCCATCAAAATGCACATTCGGAGTCCCAGGTGGAAAATTACTCGGTTTTCTCGTTTCCGAATGAGGAATCGATGCAAATCCAGAGAAGATCGACACAATCCTCCGAATGGAGCGCCAAGTGCGAGTGCATGATGTTTAGAAGCTTACTGGCTGTTTGGATGCATTGAGTCAATTCATCTCATGCCTCGGTGAAAAGGCATTGCTTCTTTACCGACTGATGAAGAAGTCTGACAAGTTCGATTGGAATGATGAAGCCGAAGTAGCATTTGAAGAGCTCAACGCCCTGCTTTCCACCCATCAGGTGCTTGCTGCTCCGGTCAGCAAAGAGCCTCTTTTGCTCTACATCGCAGCCACGGGACAAGTTGTCAGCACAGTGTTCACGGTCGAGCGGGAAGAGGAAGACAAAGCCTTCGAAGTTCAATGCCCAGTCTATTATATTTCAGAAGTTTTGACCTCATCCAAGTAGAGATACCCTCACTATCAGAAGCTTGTTTATGGGATTTACTTAACCATGAAAAAGGTTGCACATTACTTCTCTGATCATTCAGTTTCAGTCGTCAGCGACGCTCCTTTGTCAGAAATTTTGAATAACAGAGATGCAACTGGTTGAGTGGCTAAGTGGGCGATTGAACTTCTTCCATTGGATATCAAGTTCGAGGGAAAGAAGGCCATCAAGTCTCAAGCAATTGCAGATTTCCTTGCAGAGTGGACAGAACAACAACAGCCGACTCAAATCCAGTCAGAACATTGGACCATGTTCTTTGATGGGTCCAAAATGTTGAATGGCTCTGGCACAGGAGTTGTTTTAGTATCCCCACGAGGGGACAAGCTCAGTTATGTCCTTCAGATTCACTTTGATTCTTCCAACAATGAAGTTGAATATGAGGCACTATTATATGGGTTGCATATGGCCATCTCACTCGGCGTCCGCTGCTTGATGGTTTACGGCGACTCGGATTTAGTGGTCAATCATGTGATGAAAGAATGGGATGTCAGGAGCCCTGCAATGACTGGTTACTGCAACGCGGTGAGAAAGTTGGAGAAGAAGTTTGAGGGGTTGGAGCTCCACCACATACCCCGACTCAAGAATCAAGCGGCTGATGATCTGGCCAAGATAGGTTCCACTTGGAAGCCTATCCCCAGTAATGTGTTCTTGGAACATCTTCATACCCCGTCTGTACAAGAGGATCCCTTCAAAGAAGAGCCTCCACAACCGATAAGTCCTACCAACCCGACTGAGATTGAGATTCCAGCTGTGGTCGACCTGATCATGGAAGTCCTAGTGATCACGCCCGACTAGACAATGTTGTACACTGCGTACATTCTCAGAAAGGAGCTCCCAGAAGACGAGGACGAAGCCCGTCTGATAGTCCATCGATCCAAAGCCTTTACAGTGATAAAAGATCACCTTTACACACAAAGTGTCACAGGAGTAGCCCAGCGCTGCATCACCCTCGAGGAAGGTCGAATGATCTTAAATGACATCCACTCAGGGACCTGTGGTCACCATGCGTCCTCTCGGACCATCGTGGCCAAAGCATACTGAGCGGGATTCTATTGGCCTCGAGCAAATGAAATGGCAAAGGATATAGTCGACTAGTGTGCACGCTGCCAGTTCTATTCCAACATGTCCCACAAGCCAGCATCCGCCTTGAAGACTATTCCTCTTGTCTGGCCGTTCGCAGTCTGGGGGTTGGATATGGTCGGCCCCTTCAAGGCCGGCGCGAGTGGTTTCAGCCATGTGCTCGTAGCAGTCGACAAGTCTACCAAATGGATTGAAGCTAAACCCATCAAGAACCTCAGCGCAAGCACTTCTATCAGTTTCATCAAGGAGTTGATATTCAGATGTGGAGTTCCTCACAGAATTATCAGGGATAATGGCTCCAACTTTGATTCTGACGAGTTCAAGGCGTTCTATGCAACGCAAGGCACTTGGGTCAATTATGCATCAGTCGCACACCCTCAGTCGAATGGCAAGCAAAAAGAGCGAATGATTTGATTCTCCAAGGATTAAAACCCCACCTGATGCATGATCTCAAGCATGTTGCTGGAGCCTGGGTAACCGAGTTTCCTTTCGTCTTATGGGGACTGAGAACAACACCGAATCGATCGAATAGCCGGACTCCTTTCTTCTTGGTGTACGGTGCAGAGGCCGTACTCCCGAGCGATTTGCTGCACAATGCCCCTAGAGTGGAACTATTCACAGAAGCTGAAGCAGAACAAGCACGGGAAGACGCTGTTGATCTCCTAGAGGAAGAGCGCGAGATGGATCTGATCCAGTCAACCATCTACCAGCAAGATCTACGTCGACTCCACGCCCGAAACGTCAGAGGACGAGCATTCCAAGAGGGAGACTTGGTTCTTCGAGTGGATCAGAAGCGACCTCACAAGCTGGCCCCGGCCTGGGAAGGCCCCTTCATCAACACCAAGGTGCTTCACAACGGAGCTTACCACATCCAGAACATAGCCAAGGAGATAGATGAGCCACGAGCATGGAACACAGAGCTGCTCCGTCACTTCTACACATAGATCACTCGACCTGACGAGTTGTAATAAAAGTGTTTCAGCTTGCTTTCCAAAGACAAGATTTTTTCAATATCACAATGATCAGTTTTCCATAAGCATCTGTGTCTAAAATCCCCCAGCGGGTGGCTTAGCCACGAATCCAATTCACATAAGTTAAAAACACTCCGAGTGGAGAGCAATCCTCCCACTTGGGGGCTTAGCTACGACCCCGTAATCTCCTAAGATAAAAACAGTCCGAGTGGAGAGCAATCTTCCCACTCGGGGGCTTAGCCGCAAATCCGATTCGCCTAAGTTAAAACCACTCTGAGTGGAGAGCAATCCTCTCACTCGGGGACTTAGCTGCGACCCCGTAATGGCCTAAGTTAAAAACACTTCGAGTGGAGAGCAATCCTCCCACTCAGGGGCTTAGCTGCGATCCTGTAATCGCCTAAGTTAAAAACACTCCGAGT
>NC_041389.1:434594012-434625639 GCF_002162155.2 Triticum dicoccoides | reverse complement strand
TCGCCTAAGTTAAAAACACTCCAAGTGGAGAGCAATCCTCCCACTCAAGGGCTTAGCTGCGACCCCGTAATCGCCTAAGTTAAAAACACTCCGAGTGGAGAGCAATCCTCCCACTCGGGGGCTTAGCTGCGACCCCGTAATCGCCTAAATTAAAAACACTCCGAGTGGAGAGCAATCCTCCCACTCGAGGGCTTAGTTGCGACCCAGTAATCGCCTAAGTTAAAAACACTCCAAGTGGAGAGCAATCCTCCCACTCGGGGGCTTAGCTGCGACCCCGTAATCGCCTAAGTTAAAAATGTTGGAAATATGCCCTAGAGGCAATAATAAAAGGATTATTATTATATTTCCTTGTTCATGATAATTGTCTTTTATTCATGCTATAATTGTATTATCCGGAAATCGTAAATACATGTGTGAATACATAGACCACAACATGTCCCTAGTGAGCCTCTAGTTGACTAGCTCATTGATCAACAGATAGTCATGGTTTCCTGACTATGGACATTAGATGTCATTGATAACGGGATCGCATCATTAGGAGAATGATGTGATGGACAAGATCCAATCCTAAGCATAGCACAAGATCGTGTAGTTCGTTTGCTAGAGCTTTTCCAATGTCAAGTATCCTTTCCTTAGACCATGAGATCGTGTAACTCCTGGATACCGTAGGAGTACTTTGGGTGTACCAAACGTCACAACGTAACTGGGTGACTATAAAGGTGCACTACAGGTATCTCCGAAAGTGTCTGTTGGGTTGACATGGATCGAGACTGGGATTTGTCACTCCATATGATGGAGAGGTATCTCTGGGCCCACTCGGTAATGCATCATCATAATGAGCTCAAAGTGACCAAGTGTCTGGTCATGGGATCATGCATTACGGTACGAGTAAAGTGACTTGCCGGTAACAAGATTGAACAAGGTATTGGGATACCACGATCGAATCTCGGGCAAGTAACATACCGATAGACAAAGGGAATTGTATACGGGGTTGCTTGAATCCTTGACATCGTGGTTCATCTGATGAGATCATCGAGGAGCATGTGGGAGCCAACATGGGTATCCAGATCCCGCTGTTGGTTATTGACCGGAGAGCCGTCTCGGTCATGTCTACATGTCTTCCGAACCCGTAGGGTCTACACACTTAAGGTTCGGTAATGCTAGGGTTGTAAAGATATTAGTATGCAGCAAACTGAAAGTTGTTCGGAGTCCCGAATGAGATCCCGGACGTCATGAGGAGTTCCGGAATGGTTCGGAGGTAAAGAATTATATATGGGAAGTTGAGTTTCGGCCATCGGGAAAGTTTCGGGGGTCACCGATATTGTATCGGGACCACCAGAAGGGTCTCGGGGGTCCACCGGGTGGGGCCACCCATCCCGGAGGGCCCCATGGGCTGAAGTGGGAGGGAAACCAGCCCCTGGTGGGCTGGTGCGCCCCCCTGGGCCCCCTCTACGCCTAGGGTTGGGAACCCTAGGGGAGGGGGCGCCTCCACTTGCCTTGGGGGGCAAGTTTCCCCCCTTGGCCGCTGCCCCCCTTAGGAGATCCCATCTCCTAGGGCCGGCGCCCCCCTGGGGTCCCTATATAAAGAGGGGGGGTGGGAGGGCAGCTGCACCCTTACACCTGGCGCCTCCCTTCCGCCCTTGCTACACCTCTCCCTCCCGTAGTCGCTTGGCGAAGCCCTGCCGGATCCCTGTTGCATCCACCACCACGCCGTCGTGCTGCTGGATCTTCACTAACCTCTCCTTCACCCTTGCTGAATCAATAAGGCGGAGACGTCACGCTGACCGTACATGTGTTGAATGCGGAGGTGCCGTCCGTTCGGCGCTAGGATCTCCGGTGATTTGGATCACGACGAGTACGACTCCATCAACCCCGTTCTCTTGAACGCTTCCGCTCGGGATCTACAAGGGTATGTAGATGCACTCCTCTCTCTAGTTGGTAGATGAACTCATAGATTGATCTTGGTGAACGTAGGAATTTTTTTATTTTATGCAACGTTCCCCAACAGTGGCATCATGAGCTAGGTCTATGCGTAGTTCTCTATTGCACGAGTAGAACACAAATCTGTTGTGGGCGTAGATGTTGTCAACTTTCTTGCCACTACTAGTCTTATTTTGCTTCAGCGGTATTGTGGGATGAAGCAGCCCGAGCCGACCTTACATGTACGCTTACATGAGACAGGTTCCACCGACTGACATGCACTAGTTGCATAAGGTGGCTAGCGGGTGTCTGTCTCTCCCACTTTAGTTGGAGCGGATTCAATGAAAAGGGTCCTTATGAAGGGTAAATAGAAGTTGAGAAATCATGTTGTGGCTTTATCGTAGGTAAGAAAATGTTCTTGCTAGAACCCTATTGCAGCCACGTAAAAGATGCAACAACAATTAGAGGACGTCTAACTTGTTTTTGCAGCATTTGCTTTGTGATGTGATATGGACAAAAGTTGTGATGAATGATGAATGACATATTGTGATGTATGAGATCATGTTCTTGTAATAGGAATCACGACTTGCATGTCGATGAGTATGACAACCGGCAGGAGCCATGGGAGTTGTCTTAATTATTGTATGACCTGCGTGTCAATGATTTAACGCCATGTAATTACTTTACTTTATTGCTAAACCGTTAGCCATAGTAGTAGAAGTAATAGTTGGCGAGAAACTTCATGGAGACATGATAACGGAGATCATGATGATGGAGATCATGGTGTCATGCCGGTGACGAAGATGATCATGGAGCCCCAAAGATGGAGATCAAAGGAGCTATATGATATTGGCCATATCATGTCACTACTATTTAATTGCATGTGATGTTTATTATGTTTATGCATCTTGTTTACTTAGAACGACGATAGTAAATAAGATGATCCCTCATAACAATTTCAAGAAAATGTTCCCCCTAACTGTGCGCCGTTGCTAAAGTTCGTCGTTTCGAAGCACCACATGATGATCGGGTGTGATAGATTCCTACGTTCACATACAACGGATGTAAGACAGTTTTACACATGCAAAAACACTTAGGTTAACTTGATGAGCCTAGCATGTACAGACATGGCCTCGGAACACAGAGACCGAAAGGTCGAACATGAGTCGTATGGAAGATACGATCAACATGGAGATGTTCACCGATGATGACTAGTCCGTCTCACGTGATGATCGGACACGGCCTAGTCGACTCGGATCATGTAACACTTAGATGACTAGAGGGATGTCAAATCTGAGTGGGAGTTCATTAAATAATTTGATTAGATGAACTTAATTATCATGAACTTAGTCTAAAATCTTTGCAAAATATGCCTTGTAGATCAAATGACCAAAGCTCATGTGAACATGAACTTCAACGCGTTCCTAGAGAAAACCAAGCTGAAAGATGATGGCAGCAACTATACTGGGTCCGGAACCTGAGGATCATCCTCATAGCTGCCAAGAAAGCATATGTCCTAGAAGGACCACTAGGTGAAGCACCCATCGCAGAGAACCAAGACGTTATGAACGCTTGGTAGTCACGTGCTGATGATTACTCCCTCGTTCAGTGCGGCATGCTTTATAGCTTAGAACCGGAGCTCCAAAAGCGTTTTGAGCAACACGGAGCATACGAGATGTTCGAGGAGCTGAAAATGGTTTTCCAAGCTCATGCCCGGGTCGAGAGATATGAAGTCTCCGACAAGTTCTATAGTTGTAAGATGGAGGAAAATAGTTCTATCAGTGAGCACATACTCAAAATGTCTGGGTTGCACAACCGCCTGTCCCAGCTGGACATTAACCTCCCGGACGAGGCGGTCGTTGACAGAATCCTTCAGTCGCTCCCACCGAGCTACAAGAGCTTTGTGATGAACTACAATATGCAGGGGATGGTGAAAACTATTCCTGAAGTATTTTCAATGCTGAAGTCGGCAGAGGTAGAAATCAAGAAAGAACATCAAGTGTTGATGGTCAATAAAACCACCAAGTTCAAGAAGGGCAAGGGTAAGAAGAACTTCAAGAAGGACGACAAGGATGTTGCCGCGCCCGGTAAGCCAGTTGCCAGGAAGAAGTCAAAGAATGGACCCAAGCCTGAGACTGAGTGCTTTTATTGCAAAGGGAAGGGTCACTGGAAGCGGAACTGCCCCAAATACTTAGCGGACAAGAAGGCCGGCAACACTAAAGGTATATGTGATATACATGTAATTGATGTGTACCTTACCAGTACTTATAGTAACTCCTAGGTATTTGATACCGGTGTCGTTGCTCATATTTGTAACTCACAACAGGAGCTGCGGAATAAGCGGAGACTGGTGAAGGACGAGGTGATGATGTGTGTCGGGAATGGTTCCAAGGTCGATGTGATCGCCGTCGGCACGCTGCCTCTACATTTACCCACGGGATTAGTTTTAAACCTCAATGATTGTTATTTAGTGCCAAGTTTGAGCATGAACATTGTATCTGGATCTCGTTTAATACGAGATGGCTACTCATTTAAATCTGAGAATAATGGGTGTTCTATTTATATGAGAGATATGTTTTATGGTCATGCCCCGATGGTCAATGGTTTATTCTTAATGAATCTCGAACGTAATGTTACACATATTCATAGTGTGAATACCAAAAGATGTAAAATTGATAACGATAGTCTCACATAATTGTGGCACTGCCGCCTTGGTCACATTGGTGTCAAGCGCATGAAGAAGCTCCATGCTGATGGACTTTTAGAGTCTCTCGATTATGAATCATTTGACACATGCGAACCATGCCTCATGGGCAAAATGACCAAGACTCCGTTCTCCGGAACAATGGAGCGAGCAACCAACTTATTGGAAATCATACATACTGATGTGTGTGGTCCAATGAGCGTTGAGGCTCACGGAGGGTATCGTTATGTTCTTACTCTCACCGATGACTTAAGTAGATATGGGTATGTCTACTTGATGAAACACAAGTCTGAGACCTTTGCAAAGTTCAAGGAGTTTCAGAATGAAGTAGAGAATCAACGTGACCGAAAGATAAAATTCTTACGATCAGATCGTGGAGGAGAATATTTAAGTCACAAATTTGGTACGCACTTAAGAAAATGTGGAATCGTTTCACAACTCACGCCGCCTGGAACACCTCAGCGTAATGGTGTGTCCGAACATCGTAATCGCACTCTATTGGATATGGTGCGATCTATGATGTCTCTTACCGATTTACCGCTATCATTTTGGGGATACGCTCTAGAGAAAGCTACATTCACTTTAAATAGGGCTCCGTCTAAATCCGTTGAGACGACACCGTATGAATTATGGTTTGGGAAGAAACCTAAGCTGTCGTTTGGGGATGCGATGCTTATGTCAAGAAACTTCAACCTGAAAAGCTCGAACCCAAGTCGGAAAAATGCGTCTTCATAGGATACCCTAAGGAAACCATTGGGTATACCTTCTACCTTAGATCCGAAGGCAAGATCTTTGTTGCCAAGAACAGATCCTTTCTGGAAAAAGAGTTTCTCTCGAAAGGAGTAAGTGGGAGGAAAGTAGAACTCGATGAAGTACTACCTCTTGAACCAGAAAGTAGTGCAGCTCAGGAAAATGTTCCTGTGGTGCCTACAATGACTGGAGAGGAAATTAATGATGATGATCAAGGTACTTCGAATCAAGTTGCTACCGAACTTCGTAGGTCCACAAGGACACGTTCCACACCAGAGTGGTATGGCAACCCTGTTGGAGAACGTAGTAATTTCAAAAATTTCCTACGCACACACAAGATCATGGTGATGCATAGCAACGAGAGGGAAGAGTGTAATCTACATACCCTTGTAGACAAAAAGCGGAAGCGTTAGAACAACGCGGTTGATGTAGTCGTACGTCTTCACGGCCCGACCGATCAAGCACCGAAACTACGGTACCTCCGAGTTCTAGCACACGTTCAGCTCGATGACGTCCCTCGGACTCCGATCCAGCCGAGTGTCGAGGGAGAGTTCCGTCAGCAGGACGGCGTGGTGACGATCTTGATGTTCTACCGTCGCAGGGCTTCGCCTAAGCACCACTACAATATTATCGAGGATGACTATGGTGGAGGGGGGCACCGCACACGGCTAATAGATCTCAAGGATCAATTGTTGTTATCTCTTTGGGGTGCCCCCCTGCCCCCATATATATAGGAGCAAGGGGGGAGGTGGCCGCCCTATGGAGTAGGCGCACCAAGGGGGGAGTCCTACTCCCACCGGGAGTAGGACTCCTCCTTTCCTTGTTGGAGAAGGAAAGAGGAGGAGTAGGACTCCTCCTTTCCTTGTTGGAGAAGGAAAGAGGAGGAGAGGGAGAAGGAAAAGGGGGCCGGCCCCCTTGTCCAATTCGGACCAGAGGGGGGGGCGCAGGCCTCCTTCCTTTTGGCCTCTCTCCTCTATTCCCGTATGGCCCACTAAGGCCCATATACTCCCCGGCGAATTCCCGTAACTCTCCGGTACTCCGAAAAATACCCGAATCACTCGGAAACCTTTCCGAACTCCGAATATAGTCGTCCAATATATCGATCTTTACGTCTCGATCATTTCGAGACTCCTCGTCATGTCCTCGATCTCATCCGGGACTCCGAACTCCTTCGGTACATCAAAACTCATAAACTCATAATATAACTGTCATCGAAACCTTAAGCGTGCGGACCCTACGGGTTCGAGAACAATGTAGACATGACCTAGAACTATTCTCGGTCAATAACCAATAGCGGAACCTGGATGCTCATATTGGCTCCCACATATTCTACGAAGATCTTTATCGGTCAAACCGCATAACAACATACGTTGTTCCCTTTGTCATCGGTATGTTACTTGCCCGAGATTCGATCGTCGGTATCCAATACCTAGTTCAATCTTGTTACTGGCAAGTCTCTTTACTCGTTACGTAATGCATCATTCCGTAACTAACTCATTAGTTACATTGCTTGCAAGGCTTATAGTGATGTGCTTACCGAGAGGGCCCAGAGATACCTCTCCGACAATCAGAGTGACAAAACCTAATCTCGAAATACACCAACCCAACATGTACCTTTGGAGACACCTGTAGTACTCCTTTATAATCACCCAGTTACGTTGTGACGTTTGGTAGTACCCAAAGTGTTCCTCCGGTAAACGGGAGTTGCATAATCTCATAGTTACAGGAACATGTATAAGTCATGAAGAAAGCAATAGCAACATACTAAAAGATCAAGTGCTAGGCTAACGGAATGGGTCATGTCAATCACATCATTCTCCTAATGATGTGATCCCGTTAATCAAATGACAACTCATGTCTATGGTTAGGAAACATAACCATCTTCGATTAACGAGCTAGTCAAGTAGAGGCATACTAGTGACACTCTGTTTGTCTATGTATTCACACATGTATTATGTTTCCGGTTAATACAATTCTAGCATGAATAATAAAAATTTATCATGATATAAGGAAATAAATAATAACTTTATTATTGCCTCTAGGGCATATTTCCTTCAGTCTCCCACTTGCACTAGAGTCAATAATCTAGTTCACATCGCCATGTGATTTAACATCAATAGTTCACATCTATATGTGGTTAACACCCATAGTTCACATCGACATGTGACCAACACCCAAAAGGTTTTACTAGAGTCAGTAATCTAGTTCACATCGCTATGTGATTAACACCCAAAGAGTACTAAGGTGTGATCATGTTTTGCTTGTGAGATAATTTTAGTCAACGGGTCTGTCACATTCAGAGCCGTAAGTATTTTGCAAATTTCTATGTCTACAATGCTTTGCATGGAGCTACTCTAGCTAATTGCTCCCACTTTCAATATGTATCCAGATTGAGACTCAGAGTCATCTAGATTAGTGTTAAAACTTGCATCGACGTAACCCTTTACGACGAACCTTTTTTTTACTTCCATAATCGAGAAACATATCCTTATTCCACTAAGGATAATTTTAACCGCTGTCCATTGATCTACTCCTAGATCACTATTGCACTCCCTTGCCCAGCTTAGTGGTAGGGTATGCAATAGATCTGGTACACAACATGACATACTTTATAGAACCTATGGCTGATGCATAGGGAATGACTTTCATTCTCTTTCTATCTTCTGCCGTGGTCGGGCTTTGAGTCTTACTCAATCTCACACCTTGTAACACAGGCAAGAACTCTTTCTTTGACTGTTCCATTTTAAACTACTTCAAAATATTGTCAAGGTATGTATTCATTGAAAAACTTATCAAGTATCTTGATCTATCTCTATAGATCTTGATGCTCAATATGTAAGCAGCTTCACCGAGGTCTTTCTTTGAAAAACTCCTTTAAAACACTCCTTTATGCTTTGCAGAATAATTCTACATTATTTCCGATCAACAATATGTCATTCACATATACTTATCAGAAAGGCTGTAGTGCTCCCACTCACTTTCTTGTAAATACAGGCCTTTCCAAAAGTCTGTATAAAACCATATGCTTTGATCAACACATCAAAGCGTATATTCCAACTCCGAGATGCTTGCACCAGTCCATTGATGGATCGCTGGAGCTTGCACATTTTGTTAGCACCTTTAGGATTGACAAAATCTTCTGGTTGCATCATATACAACTCTTCTTTAAGAAAACCATTAAGGAATGCAGTTTTGACATCCATTTGCCAGATTTCATAAAATGTGGCAATTGCTAACATGATTCGGACAGACTTTTAAGCATCGATACGAGTGAGAAAATCTCATTGTATTCAACATCTTGTACTTTGTCAAAAACCTTTTTCGACAAGTCTAGCTTTGTAGATAGTAACACTACTATCAGCATCTATCTTCCTCTTGAAGATCCATTTATTTAACATGGCTTGCTAATCATCGAGCAAGTCAATCAAAGTCCATACTTTGTTCTCATACATGGATCATATCTCAGATTTTATGGCCTCAAGCCATTTCGCGGAATCTGGGCTCACCATCGCTTCTTCATAGTTCGTAGGTTCATCATGATCTAGTAGCATGACTTCTAGAACAGGATTATCGTACCACTCTGGTGCGGATCTTACTCTGGTTTACCTACGAGATTCGGTAGTAACTTGATCTGAAGTTACATGATCATCATCATTAGCTTCCTCACTAATTGGTGTAGTAGTCACAGGAACAGATTTCTGTGATGAACTACTTTCCAATAAGGGAGAAGGTACAATTACCTTATCAAGTTCTACTTTCCTCCCACTCACTTCTTTCGAGAGAAACTCCTTCTCTAGAAAGGATCCATTCTTAGCAACGAATGTCTTGCCTTCGGATCTGTGATAGAAGGTGTACCCAACTTTCTCCTTTGGGTATCCTATGAAGACACATTTCTCCGATTTGGGTTTGAGCTTATCAGGATGAAACTTTTTCACATAAGCATCGCAACCCCAAACTTTAAGAAACGACAACTTTGGTTTCTTGCCAAACCACAGTTCATATTGTGTCGTCTCAACGGACTTAGGTGGTGCCCTTTTTAACGTGAATGCAGCTGTCTTTAATGCATGACCCCAAAACGATAGTGGTAAATCGGTAAGAAACATCATAGATTGTACAATATCCAATAAAGTACGGTTATGACGTTCGGACACACCATTACGCTGTGGTGTTCCGGGTGGCGTGAGTTGCGAAACTATTCCGCATTGTTTCAAATGTAGACCAAACTCGTAACTCAAATATTCTCCTCCACGATCAGATCGTAGAAATTTTATTTTCTTGTTACGATGATTTTCAACTTCACTCTGAAATTCTTTGAACTTTTCAAACGTTTCAGACTTATCTTTCATTAAGTAGATATACCCATATCTGCTCAAATCATCTGTGAAGGTCAGAAAATAATGATACTTGCCGCGAGCCTCAACACTCATCGGATCGCATACATCAGTATGTATTATTTCCAATAAGTCAGTAGCTCGTTCCATTGTTCCGGAGGACGGAGTTTTAGTCATCTTTCCCAAAAGGCACGGTTCGCAAGCATCAAATGATTCATAACCAAGTGATTCCGAAAATCCATCTTTATGGAGTTTCTTCATGCGCTTTACACCGATATGACCCAAATGGCAGTGCCACAAATAAGTTGCACTATCATTATTAACTTTGCATCTTTTGGCATCAATATTATGAATATGTGTATCACTATGATCGAGATCCAACAAACTATTTTCATTGGGTGTATGACCATCGAAGATTTTATTCATGTAAACAGAACAACAATTATTCTTTGACTTTAAATGAATAACCGTTTTGCAATAAACATGATCAAATCATATTCATGCGCAACGCAAACACCAAATAACATTTATTTAGGTTTAACACTAATCCCGAAAGTATAGGGAGTGTGAGATGATGATCATATCAATCTTGGAACCACTTCCAACACTCATCGTCACTTCCCCTTCAACTAGTCTCTGTTTATTCTGTAATTCCTGTTTCGAGTTACTAATATTTAGCAACCGAACAAGTATCAAATACTCAGGGGCTACTATAAACACTAGTAAAGTACACATCAATAACATGTATATCAAATATACCCTTGTTCACTTTGCCATCCTTCTTATCCACCAAATATTCAGGGTATTTCCGCTTCCAGTGACCATTTCCTTTGCAGTGTATGCACTCAGTTTCAGGCTATGGTCCAGCTTTGGGCTTCTTCGCAGGAGTGACAACTTGCTTGTCTTTCCACTTGACGTTCCCTTTCTTTCCCTTTGCCATTCTCTTGAAACTAGTGGTCTTGTCAATCATCAACACTTGATGCTCTTTCTTGATTTCTACCTTCGTTGATTTCAACATCAAGAAGAGCTCGGGAATCGTTTTCGTCATCCTTTGCATACTATAGTTCATCACGAAGTTCTACTAACTTGGTGATGGTGACTAGAGAATTCTATCAATCACTATCTTATCTGGAAGATTAACTCCCACTTGATTCAAGCGATTGAAGTATCCAGACAATCTGAGCACATGCTCACTAGTTGAGCGATTCTCCTCCATATTTTAGCTATAGAACTTGTTGGAGACTTCATATCTCTCAACTCGGGTATTTGCTTCAAGTATTAACTTCAATTCCTGGAACATCTCATATGGTCCATGATGTTCAAAACATCTTTGAAGTCCCGATTCTAAGCCATAAAGCATGGTGCACAAAACTATCAAGTAGTCATCATATTGTGCTAGCCAAACGTTCATAACGTCTGCATCTGCTCCTGCAATAGGTCTATCACCTAGCGGTGCATTAAGGACATAATTCTTCTATGTAGCAATGAGGATAAACCTCAGATCGCGGATCCAATCCGCATCATTGCTACTAACATTTTTCAACACAATTTTCTCTAGGAACATATCAAAATAAACATATGAAAGCAACAACGCAAGCTATTGATCTTACAACATAATCTGCAAAATACTACCAGGACTAAGTTCATGATAAATTAAAGTTCAATTAATCATATTACTTAAGAACTCCCACTTAGACAGACATCTCTCTAGTCATCTAAGTGATCACGTGATCCAAATCAACTAAACCATAACCGATCATCACGTGAGATGGAGTAGTTTTCAATGGTGAACATCACTATGTTGATCATATCTACTATATGATTCACGCTCGACCTTTCAGTCTCCGTGCTCCGAGGCCATATCTGCATATGCTAGGCTCGTCAAGTTTAACCTGAGTATTTTGCGTGTGCAAAACTGGCTTGCACCCGTTGTAGATGGACGTAGAGCTTATCACACCCGATCATCACGTGGTGTCTGGGCACGACGAACTTTGGCAACGGTGCATACTCAGGGAGAACACTTCTTGATAATTAGTGAGAGATCATCTTAAAATGCTACCGTCAATCAAAGCAAGATAAGATGCATAAAAGATAAACATCACATGCAATCAATATAAGTGATATGATATGGCCATCATCATCTTGTGCTTGTGATCACCATCTTCGAAGCACCGTCGTGATCACCATTGTCATGGCGCGACACCTTGATCTCCATCGTAGCATCGTTGTCGTTACGCCATCTATTGCTTCTACGACTATCGCTACCGCTTAGTGATAAAGTAAAGCAATTACAGGGCGTTTGCATTTCATACAATAAAGCGACAACCATATGGCTCCTGCCAGTTGCCGATAACTTCGGTTACAAAACATGATCATCTCATACAATAAAATATAGCATCACGTCTTGACCATATCACATCACAACATGCCCTGCAAAATCAAGTAAGACGTCCTCTACTTTGTTGTTGCAAATTTTACGTGGCTGCTACGGGCTGAGCAAGAACCGTTCTTACCTGCGCATCAAAACCACAACGATAGTTCGTTAAGTTAGTGCTGTTTTAACCTTCGCAAGGACCGGGCATAGCCACACTCGGTTCAACTAAAGTGAGAGAGACAGACACCCGCCAGCCACCTTTAAGCACGAGTGCTCGTAACGGTGAAACCAGTCTCGCGTAAGTGTACGCGTAATGTCAGTTCGGGCCGCTTCATCCAACAATACCGCTGAACCAAAGTATGACATGTTGGTAAGCAGTATGACTTGTATCGCCCACAACTCACTTGTGTTCTAATCGTGCAAATAACATCAACGCATAAAACCTAGGCTCGGATGCCACTGTTGGGGAACGTAGTAATTTCAGAAATTTCCTACGCACACACAAGATCATGGTGATGCATAGCAACGAGAGGGGAGAGTGTAATCTACATACCCTTGTAGACCAAAAGCGGAAGCGTTAGAACAACGCGGTTGATGTAGTCGTACGTCTTCATGGCCCGACCGATCAAGCACCGAAACTATTGCACCTCCGAGTTCTAGCACACGTTCAGCTCGATGACGTCCCTCGGACTCCGATCCAGCCGAGTGTCGAGGGAGAGTTCCGTCAGCACGACGGCGTGGTGACGATCTTGATGTTCTACCGTCGCAGGGCTTCGCCTAAGCACCGCTACAATATTATCGAGGAGGACTATGATGGAGGGGGGCACCGCACACGGCTAATAGATCTCAAGGATCAATTGTTGTTATCTCTTTGGGGTGCCCCCCTGCCCCCATATATATAGGAGCAAGGGGGGAGGTGGCCGCCCTATGGAGTAGGCGCACCAAGGGGGGAGTCCTACTCCCACCGGGAGTAGGACTCCTCCTTTCCTTGTTGGAGAAGGAAAGAGGAGGAGTAGGACTCCTCCTTTCCTTGTTGGAGAAGGAAAGAGGAGGAGAGGGAGAAGGAAAAGGGGGCCGGCCCCCTTGTCCAATTCGGACCAGAGGGGGGGGGGGCGCAGGCCTCCTTCCTTTTGGCCTCTCTCCTCTATTCCCGTATGGCCCAATAAGGCCCATATACTCCCCGGCGAATTCCCGTAACTCTCCGGTACTCCGAAAAATACCCGAATCACTTGGAACCTTTCCGAACTCCGAATATAGTCGTCCAATATATCGATCTTTATGTCTCAATCATTTCGAGACTCCTCGTCATGTCCCCGATCTCATCCGGGACTCCGAACTCCTTCGGTACATCAAAACTCATAAACTCATAATATAACTGTCATCGAAACCTTAAGCGTGCGGACCCTACGGGTTCGAGAACAATGTAGACATGACCTAGAACTATTCTCGGTCAATAACCAATAGCGGAACCTGGATGCTCATATTGGCTCCCACATATTCTACGAAGATCTTTATCGGTCAAACCGCATAACAACATACGTTGTTCCCTTTGTCATCGGTATGTTACTTGCCCGAGATTCGATCGTCGGTATCCAATACCTAGTTCAATCTTGTTACTGGCAAGTCTCTTTACTCGTTACGTAATGCATCATTCCGTAACTAACTCATTAGTTACATTGCTTGCAAGGCTTATAGTGATGTGCTTACCGAGAGGGCCCAGAGATACCTCTCCGACAATCGGAGTGACAAAACCTAATCTCGAAATATGCCAACCCAACATGTACCTTTGGAGACACCTGTAGTACTCCTTTATAATCACCCAGTTACGTTGTGACGTTTGGTAGTACCCAAAGTGTTCCTCCGGTAAACGGGAGTTGCATAATCTCATAGTTACAGGAACATGTATAAGTCATGAAGAAAGCAATAGCAACATACTAAACGATCAAGTGCTAGGCTAACGGAATGGGTCATGTCAATCACATCATTCTCCTAATGATGTGATCCCGTTAATCAAATGACAACTCATGTCTATGCTTAGGAAACATAACCATCTTCGATTAACGAGCTAGTCAAGTAGAGGCATACTAGTGACACTCTGTTTGTCTATGTATTCACACATGTATTATGTTTCCGGTTAATACAATTCTAGCATGAATAATAAACATTTATCATGATATAAGGAAATAAATAATAACTTTATTATTGCCTCTAGGGCATATTTCCTTCAAACCCTGTCCTGGAAATCATGTTGTTAGACAACGGTGAACCTTCAAACTGAAGAAGCGATGGCAGGCCCAGATTCCAACAAATGGCTTGAAGCCATGCAATCCGAGATAGAATCCATGTATGAAAACAAAGTATGGACTTTGACAGACTTGCCCGATGATCGGCGAGCGATAGAAAACAAATGGATCTTTAAGAAGAAGACGGACGCGGATGGTAAGAAAACAAATGTATAAAGCTCGACTTGTCGCTAAGGGTTATCGTCAAGTTCAAGGGGTTGACTACGATGAGACTTTCTCTCCTGTAGTGAAGCTGAAGTCCGTTCGAATCATGTTAGCAATTGCCGCATACTATGATTATTAGATATGGCAGATGGACGTCAAAACGGCATTCCTTAATGGCTATCTTAAGGAAGAACTGTATATGATGTAGCCGGAGGGTTTTGTCGATCCTAAGAATGCTAACAAGGTATGCAAGTTCCAGCGATCCATTTATGGGCTGGTGCAAGCATCTCGGAGTTGGAACATTCGCTTTGATGAGATGATCAAAGCGTTTGGGTTTATGCAGACTTATGGAGAAGCCTGCGTTTACAAGAAAGTGAGTGGGAGCTCTGTATCATTTCTCATATTATATGTAGATGACATACTTTTGATGGGAAATGATATAGAACTTTTGGACAGCATTAAGGCCTACTTGAATAAGTGTTTTTCAATAAAGGACCTTGGAGAAGCTGCTTACATATTAGGCATCAAGATCTATAGGGATAGATCGAGACGCCTCATAGGTCTTTCACAAAGCACATACCTTGATAAGATATTGAAGAAGTTCAAAATGGATCAGTCCAAGAAAGGGTTCTTGCCTGTGTTGCAAGGTGTGAGATTGAGCTCGGCTCAATGCCCGACCACGGCAGAAGATAAAGAAGAGATGAGTGTCATCCCCTATGCCTCAGCCATAGAATCTATTATGTATGCCATGCTGTGTACCAGACCTGATGTAAACCTTGCCGTAAGTTTGGTAGGAAGGTACCAAAGTAATCCCGGCAAGGAACACTGGACAACGGTCAAGAATATCCTTAAGTACCTGAAAAGGACAAAGGACATGTTTCTCGTTTATGGAGGTGACGAAGAGCTCGTCGTAAAGGGTTACGTCGACGCTAGCTTCGACACAGATCTGGATGACTCTAAGTCACAAACCGGATACGTGTATATGTTGAATCATGGAGCAGTAAGCTGGTGCAGTTGCAAGCAGAGCGTCGTGGCGGGATCTACATGTGAAGCGGAATACATGGCAGCCTCGGAGGCAGCGCATGAAGCAATATGGATGAAGGAGTTCATCACCGACCTAGGAGTCATACCCAACGCGTCGGGGCCAATCACTCTCTTCTGTGACAACACTGGAGCTATTGCCCTTGCCAAGGAGCCCAGGTTTCACAAGAAGACCAGGCACATCAAGCGTCGTTTCAACTCCATCCGTGAAAATGTTCAAGATGGAGACATAGATATTTGCAAAGTACATACGGATCTGAATGTCGCAGATCTGTTGACTAAACCTCTTCCGCAAGAAAAACATGATCAACACCAGAACTCTATGGGTGTTCGATTCATCACAATGTAACTAGATTATTGACTCTAGTGCAAGTGGGAGACTGTTGGAAATATGCCCTAGAGGCAATAATAAAAGGATTATTATTATATTTCCTTGTTCATGATAATTGTCTTTTATTCATGCTATAATTGTATTATCCGGAAATCGTAAATACACGTGTGAATACATAGACCACAACATGTCCCTAGTGAGCCTCTAGTTGACTAGCTCATTGATCAACAGATAGTCATGGTTTCCTGACTATGGACATTAGATGTCATTGATAACGGGATCGCATCATTAGGAGAATGATGTGATGGACAAGACCGAATCCTAAGCATAGCACAAGATTGTGTAGTTCGTTTGCTAGAGCTTTTCCAATGTCAAGTATTCTTTCCTTAGACCATGAGATCGTGTAACTCCCGGATACCGTAGGAGTACTTCGGATGTACCAAACATCACAACGTAACTGGGTGACTATAAAGGTGCACTACAGGTATCTCCGAAAGTGTCTGTTGGGTTGACACGGATCGAGACTGGGATTTGTCACTCCGTATGACGGAGAGGTATCTCTGGGCCCACTCGGTAATGCATCATCATAATGAGCTCAAAGTGACCAAGTGTCTGGTCACGGGATCATGCATTACGGTACGAGTAAAGTGACTTGCCGGTAACGAGATTGAACAAGGTATTGGGGGTACCGACGATTGAATCTCGGGCAAGTAACGTACCGATTGACAAAGGGAATTGTATACGGGGTTGCTTGAATCCTCGACATCGTGGTTCATCCAATGAGATCATCGAGGAGCATGTGGGAGCCAACATGGATATCCATATCCCGCTATTGGTTATTGACCGGAGAGCCGTCTCGGTCACGTCTACGTGTCTCCCGAACCCGTAGGGTCTACACACTTAAGGTTCGGTAATGCTAGGGTTGTAAAGATATTAGTATGCAGCAAACCAAAAGTTGTTCGGAGTCCCGGATGAGATCCCAGACGCCATGAGGAGTTCCGGAATGGTCCGGAGGTAAAGAATTATATATGGGAAGTCGAGTTTCGGCCATCGGGAAAGTTTCGGGGGTCACCGGTATTGTATTGGGACCATTGGAAGGGTCCCGGGGGTCCACCGGGTGGTGCCACCCATCCTGGAGGGCCCCATGGGCTGAAGTGGGAGGGGAACCAGCCCCTGGTGGGCTGGTGCGCCCCCCTGGCCCCCCCTCTGCGCCTAGGGTTGGGAACCCCAGGGGAGAGGGCGCATCCACTTGCCTTGGGGGGCAAGTTTCCCCCCTTGGCCGCCCCCCCTAGGAGATCCCATCTCCTAGGGCTGGCGCCCCCCTGGGGTCCCTATATAAAGAGGGAGGGTGGGAGGGCAGCCGCACCCTGACACCTGGCGCCTCCCTTCCCCCCTTGCTACACATCTCCCTCCCGTAGTCGCTTGGCGAAGCCCTGTCGGATCCCTGCTGCATCCACCACCACGCCGTCGTGCTGCTCGATCTTCATCAACCTCTCCTTCCCCCTTGCTGGATCAAGAAGGAGGAGACGTCACACTGACCGTACGTGTGTTGAACGCGGAGGTGCCATCCGTTCGACGCTAGGATCTCCGGTGATTTGGATCACGACGAGTACGACTCCCTCAACCCCGTTCTCTTGAACGCTTCCGCTCGCGATCTACAAGGATATGTAGATGCACTCCTCTCTCTCGTTGCTAGATGAACTCATAGATTGATCTTGGTGAACGTAGGAAAAAAATTATTTTATCCAACGTTCCCCAACAAAAAACACTCCGAGTGGAGAGCAATCCTCCCACTCGGGGGCTTAGCTGCGACCCCGTAATCGCCTAAGTTAAAAACACTCCGAGTGGAGAGCAATCCTCCCACTCGGGGGCTTAGTTGCGACCCTGTAATCGCCTAAGTTAAAAACACTCCGAGTGGAGAGCAATCCTCCCACTCGGGGGCTTAGCTGCGACCCCAAGTTAAAAACACTTCGAGTAGAGAGCAATCCTCCCACTCAGGGACTTCACCACCATAAGTACAACGTGCGTTCCATCCCTATCCGCAGGGACGATGAGGTGTAGATTGAACACCTCTGAGCTACGCCACAAATACAATGTTCCGTCCCTATCCGTAGGGATGACGAGGCGTCGACTGAGCACTACTTCTGAGCTACGCCACAAATACAATGTTCCATCCCTATCCGTAGGGACGACGAGGCATCGGCTGAGCACTACCTCTGAGCTACGCCACAAATACAATGTTCCGTCTCTACCCGCAAGGACGACAAGGTGTCGATTGAACACCGCGACTGAGCTCTGCCACAAGTACAATGTACTTTCATTTGAAAAAGGGTGAGAAGGTCAAGTCCCCTCGAGACCAAGGGACAATCAAAAACAGTTTAAGAAACCGAGCAAAAGCCACGATATCCAAAGAAATCCAAGTTTGAATGAACCCTGCAAAAGTTTAGAGCTGCAGCGGGAAAGAGTACTCGGGCATCAAGCCTGAAAGAGTTTAACGATTACATGATCACTCGGCATTCCGAGGCAAATAAATGTGGGATGTAATGTTTTTCGGTCACTCATCAGGAGAGGGGCTGGCTGGATCACAGAAACTCTCAAGGTCAATGCTGTCTGCAATGCGAGTGGCAACCTCGAGGAAGGTGTCCATGAAGGACTGGAAGGTGTGCTTCTTAGTGTTCACAACCTTGAGGTCCGCCAGCTTGTCTTCTCTGGCATTTTTGTAGTGCACTCGGACCAATGACATGGCAACGTCAGCGCCATAGCGAGCAGGTGGTTTTTTCCAGTCCTGCACTCGGCCAGGGATCTGATTCAGTCGAGTCATCAACGACTCAAGATCTTGTGAAAGTTCTGCCTGAGGCCAGAGTTCGGCATCAACTCGAGTCATCACCGCCTTCAGACAAGCTAGATAAGCAACATCACTGTCCATGCGTGATTCCAACCGCAGCAAGTTCATTGCAACATCATCTTTAACAGGACAATTGATGGGGTCGAGACCCGTCTCAACCCGCCCAATCTCAGCCTCAAAGTCCTGGCAAAATTCTGCACAATCGGGGAAAATGGTGAGTAGACAGTATAACAAGACATTCCAGGCAACCAACCAATTGAACGATGATACCTTCAAGCTTCAGGACCAGTTTTGCAGCAAGTTGTCCTAGATAGGACTCTAGCTCGCCCGTCTTGGCTTTGAGGCTTCTGACTTCATTGGTCAGGTTCTCCTTGTCTCTCTTCAGTTGCTCAACCTCCCGATTGGCATCAGAGATGGCAGTCTTCAGCTTCGAGTTCTCCTCTTCCAACTTGCTGACCGAAGCCAGCTTCTTGTCTGCAAGCGATGTCTTCTCTCGTGCCTCCTTCTGAGCAGCAGCGAGGTCCAGATCCTTCTTCTCCAGAGCTTCCTACATTTTCTCTAAAGAAACAACACTCTTTAGACGAGCTTGAAGTTGAAGGTTTTCACTACGCACAGCTGTTCGTGTGAATTCACTCGGTTCAAAGAGACTGAAAGTAAAAACATTGAAAGGCGTGAGCCACAAGGTGGACAAGTGTCGATTGTCCATGATGGTTGTTTCTTCTTGAGCAGTCTTGAGGTTCTTCTTCGCCAGTTCAAGATCAAGATTGAGGCTGATTTGCTGCTTGTTCAACTCAGAAAGTTGAGCCCCAAGATCACAAGACCTCTATAGTGAGCGAGAGAGATATATCAGTCGACAGAAAGATAATCACAGTGAAAGTTACTCTAAGACTACTACCAAATCAAACATTCAACAATAGTCTCAGGGACTACACCCAGTGGGTGCACTTAGCATGCCCCTAATGGTTTGGATCAACACTCAGCATGGTTTGCCCAGCTTGAGTCAAAATAAAAAGAGAGAGTAGATTCTCAGACCCCAGTCGACTGCGAGCAGTCGACTATGGTCTCGGGGACTACACCCAGTGGGTGCACTTAGCGTGCCCCCACTAGTTCGGACAAACACTCGACTCAACAACAGTCGAGTGGAGTGGAAGACATATTAAACTCTAAGGCAAGCACACCCCAGTGGGTGATCGGATACGAAACACATACCCATGATAGTAGATGCACATATGGGCAGCAAAGCAACAATGATAGTTTTTTATGATTTGAAAGTTCAATCGGGAGTTAACTGACCTTGACGTTGGTCTGCAGAGCGGTGCTGGCATTATAGGCCACCTGACTGGCCTCGTGCATCACCTTCACTTGTTCCATAACAAGATTCACCTGATGAAGAGCCTCCCTGGTGGCACTCGGCGAGTCGTCTGGAGTTTGGTATATAGCAAAGAGTGATGGCGCCAAGGCAGACGAAGCAGCCACTGGGTCGGACGCATGGAGTTGCACTGGAGCAGCAGGAGTCAGAGCAATCGACCCCGATGGGCGATCAGTCGTCAGCGGGTCGGCAAATGTGACATTGGTCCGAACCGGATCTCTAGATCGCTCGACCGACGTCTCAAGCATCGACGTCGACTAAGGGGCTTGAACCTCAAACACTCTCCCGCTCGAGCCCTTACCTCTCCTCCTCCTCTCCCTCATAGGCACTTCTTCTTCTTCATCATCAGGAAGCACAACAACGTCTCGTGGAGCTTCAGCAAAAAGGAAAAACATTAGAAATTCAACTGACCGACAACTCAATCGAGAAAATAAGTTTTAATCAAGTGGACTTACCAGCTCTGGAGGTGGCCGCATCGTCGGTTTCCTCATCTCTTGGGGTCTTGTCAATGTCCATGTCAGTCGTGGCAGAGGTTGGGCTGGAAAGACGCATGATCCATTTCGGTCAAAACAGAGGATCAGACGGCAGGAGTAAACACGGAAAGGATACTCACCCAGAGGCAACAGGAACATCCATATTGATCCTGGGCAGAGTCTTCCGAGCTTTTGGAGAAGCAACCTTGGGCTGCTTGGCGATTTTTCCTGTTGGCTCCGGAGTCGACGTCCGAGTGCGCTTCTGCGTTTGGGTGCTTGGGGCCATGTTCTTGCCACACCCGCCCGCTGGGTCATGGTGTTTCTTAGATCGACGTTCTGAGCGAGGCGGCGAGTCAACCGCTTCTTCATCGTCCAACTCGTCACTTTCCTCTTCATCTTATTCTTCAGAAGATTCCTAATCACCGCTCTCCTCCGTGCTGTCCCCTCCCTCCTAGACTTGCTCCAGAACTTGTTCACCATTGGGCATCGAGTACATCTCATTAAAAACCTACAAGACAAGAAGTCGAGTAAAAGTTAGTCGGATTCAGGGATAGTCGGAATATGTACCCAAAAGCAATCGGCGATAGAAGACACACCTTGTCTGGCTGATTGTCATCACTGAAAGGGACGACTCTCCTGGCTCCTCTGGGGTTGTCCATGTTGCCTGTAATGCTCTTCAACCACAGGGCCACCGTCTTAGCTGGCAATTCCTCTGGATGAACCCGAGCAGTGTCGTCAGCCCCGGAGTACATTCACATAGGATGGTCTTGGGCCTGGAGAGGCTAGATGCGTCGACTGAGGAATATCTCCAGCAGATCCATGCCAGTGACACCCTGATTGATCAGTTGGACCACCCTCTCAACAAGCATGTTCGTCTCCACGCTCTCATCAACAGTCACTTTTAGCAAGGAAGGAGTCTGAACACGATCAAAAGTGAAGTGGGGAAGGCCGGTCGACTGGCCTAGGGTTGCGAGGTCCTGGCAGTAGAACCAGGTCGACTGCCAGCCCCTGACCGATTCAGGCAGAGTCATGGAGGGGAAAGAGCTCCTCTGCCTCTTATGGATACCCAAACCCCCACACATCTGAATGACATGTGTTTTTTCGTCACTCGCGTTTGCTTTCTTCACCGACTGAGAACGGATGGTGAAAATATGCTTAAAAAGACCCCAGTGTGGTCGGCACCCCAGAAAATTCTCGCACATGGACACTAATGCAGCAAGATATGTGGTGGTATTGGGAGAAAAGTGGTGGAGTTGAGCGCCGAAGAAGTTTAAGAAACCCCGGAAAAAGGGGTGCAGAGGAAGCGAGAAGCCTCGGTCGACATGGGTGGCGAGCAGAACACACTCACCCGGTCGTGGCTATGGCTCCGTCTCCCCCTCCAGCAACCTCGTAGCACCCTTGGCGATCAGCTCGGACTCCTCCAGCTCATCCAGATCTTCCTGCCGGAGAGAAGACCGGATCCAATCACCTCGGATCCAACTCGGCGGCAGCGCCGACCGTGATGACGACCCCTACTAAGTCTTCTTGCCCTTCGCTGCTCCCGTCGCCTTCTTCGCGCGCTCCAGCGCCGCCGTCTTGTCCTTCACCATTGCGGCGGAGCGGCGGCGTCGAGAACGGAAGAGCTACACGCAGTGGAGAAGCGTAGGAGAAGGGGGGGGGGAGATTGGGAGCGCATAGTGCAAATGTCTCGACCCCCCCGCCTTTTAAAGGCCCACTTCCAAGTGGCTGACGCACGGGCCCGGGCGATCCTGTCAAATGCCCGCAGCAGTCGCGTACTGGATACGTGGCGAAAAAGGTGGCGCCGGGTCGAGGCATTCCTACCTGTCCGCCCCGATTACCGCGGCATGCTCCGCCCCGCGCACTTCCCCAAAATTTCAAATCCCGCCAAATCCGGGATATGCAATAACCAATCGCACCGAGGATCTCACAACAGAAGGCAACAATCGACGGATGATGCTACTAATTCACTCGACAGCTTCTAAATCTATCGAGGCGACTGAAACGAAGTTGAAGTTCCGACGAGAATCTCCCATTCGACACAAGTGTTCGTGAAGCACAAGGGATGAAGCAAAATCCACTTCAATCTTCTATCCACTCGGACCTCAATCCATTCGGGGGTTAGTGATGAGGATATAGACCTAGGGTAGGGTCATAGGCCTGACCAACATGCCCTACCCAAGGTCACTATCCTAGAAGCAAAGAAGCTCAAGAGACAACAGGGAGTATCCAAGGAAGACGTCGAGTGCAAGCCACTCGACCAACCATATCACTCGGGTATCCCACCTTTTTGAAGACCACTCGACCTATGAAGACCAGGAGTCACACGGAACTGCAATGGTCGGACATTCACTCCGTAGTCTTCATGGACATTAATGACACTTATAGCTGGCGTTATCAGTAACGCCCCTCCTTTATGTACATTGAAACCTCTGTAATAGAGGGGGGCTGGGGTCCTGACGCACTCTATATAAGCCACCCCTCCTCTGGGACAAGGGTTCGCACCCCTTGTAACACACACGCATATACTGAAATCCAGCCGACCGCCTCCGGGCACCGAGACGTAGGGCTTTTACCTCCTCCAAGAGGGGCCTGAACTTGTAAACACTTGTGTACAACCTCACTATAGCTAGGACCTTGCCTCCTCCTACGTACCCCTATTCTTACTGTCAGTCTTAGTACCACGACAGCGGCCGCGCCCGGCCGTCGAAGGCGGCAGGTGCCAGCGGCGCTCCCCGACAGGCCCGCTTCGCGCGGAGCGGGGCGTCATCGGATCTCGTGGGTGGGGATGTGGTTGGCGGGGCGTGGTTGCGGTGGCGTTCACCGGTGCGCGGCGTGGTTTGTGGAGATCCAGCGAGGTAGGCAGAAGTGGAGGCAGAGTTGGTGTGGGCATTGAAGCTCGCTAGAGGCGGCGGTGCCTGTTCATGGCCCAGAGGTGGTGCCGCTATGGAGGCCTAGCTAGCCAAGAAGGAGCTCCTGGCGGGCAGCGGGGGCCGGCCACCTACGCATCGTTGCCTGCGGCGTTGCTCCCGGCGGTGCTGGTGCAGGGGAGGTGAGGGCTGGAGCACATGTGGAGTTGGTCAGATCTGAATCCGGTTGATTTGATCTGTACCTGTAAGGCGAGATCTGTCGCGTGGCTGGCCCTTGGAGTGGAGGTGGCTATCGTGGTGGCCTTGGTTCGTGCGTGAGATGGTGGGAGGCTGCTGCTCCTGGCTGATGGAGGTTTCTGGGTTGCGTTCCCTCTGCAGTGCGCGGTGTTGGTGGACCTTGGCTGCGCAGCTTCGACGGCAAGGTGTTGCGGTGGCAGCAGTGTGAGGCTTCATGGATGGTGCTGGCCAAACCTTGGAGGTGTGGAGAGGTGCGGCAATACAGATGAAAATCATGTCCGGTTCTTGCCGGACCGGCGGCGATGGCGCCCGTGGGTGTCATTCCTCTCGTTGGAGGCGTCGTCAAGTGTGTCACCATTTTCCTCGCTCGCTTGGTGTGGTAGTTGTCTCCGGGCAAAAGCCTTGATTTGTAGTAGGATCGGCACAATGGCGATGTCTTCGACACTGTACCACTGTTGGGAGCATCATGTCTGGATACGGGGTCCTATGTTGCGCTCCTCCGGTGTGTGTCGTTGCCCATGATCGAGCTACTGTGGCGCAATGTACGACCATCTCTGGTGAATCCAAGACGATGGCTTCCTTGAGTTGGATCAAGTCCTGCCATTCTCTTGCCACCTCCTTTAGGCATAAAGGGGGATGGTGCGCTGACAAGGGAAGCTTCGGGGTGTTGCTATTCTTTGGAGGTGACCGACGTTGGTCGAGAGGCGGCGAGGTTTTCGGTTTTGGGCAGGCTCTTTTGCTTTGTAGTTGTGTTGTCGTTGGTGGCTGTCTTTGGACTAGCCTGGGTGCGGAGTTTGTACTATGCTCGTTGTTCGCAGCGAGTGGTAGTCGTTTTGTACTTATAATTCTCTTTTTCTATAAAGCTATGGTATACAATTTGCGTACTCTCGAAAAAGTATGTGCAAGGGAAGGGAAATTGTATAAGAAAATAGTAGGGACACGACCTGCTCAGCTGTCCGGTGGTTTGATTGTTTTATTATACGCAAACTTGTTTAGCTTTAGGCATTTGATTAATGTGGGGCGGGTCCATCCATACATGCTTTTCGCAGCTTTTGCAGGAGTTGTATACACCATTCACCTCATCTAATTTTCTATATCTTTTCGGTGAAAAGTCTAATTTAAGTTTCATTTTCAGATATGTGTAGTTTGTGTTGAGGGCTTCGAATCAAGACCAACTTTAATAGATTTTGACACCTTTTTAAAATTCGCTAAGTTTCAACTGTCGGAACTTAACAGGAGAGAGTGACACAATTAATAAGTTTCAGAAAGTTGAACGCTTTTTAGTTTTAGTTCCTGAAACTTGGTAATGTTGTCACTCATTTTATTAAGTTCTGATAGTTGAAACTTAGCGAAATTTTAAAACGTGTCAAAACGGTTCGAAGCTGGTCTTATTTCAAAGCCCTTGTCACAAGCAACAAGAATCTAAAAAAGGAATTTAAATTTGACTTTCCGTTCAAAATATATAGAAGATTCAAATATGAAAGTCCAAAGAAAAAGTATGGGAGGTAGGATGGATGGAGCTACCAAAAGCCCCGCACATGGATCTCATCTAAATAAGAGCTAAAGCAGATGTGAAAAGCAAACTAGTTTCCAATCACATGGCAATCGGGCGGCCACAAATCTGCATGCCTCGCACCTTGGTGCCACAAAATCGTCCACCAAATTCTATATAGTAACGAAATGTGGGAGTACTTAATCTCCAGGCACAGGCAAAATGGTTATGTACTTTATGTACTCCCAGTCTCCCACTCATATAACATTTACAAGCATGTATTATACCTAATTTAAAGCATACTTAATTACTACTTGATAAAAAAATTATCCAAGTCCATTGACTTTACATACTTTGCATATATACTTCTTTACTGTACTACTCGTGTTGTGTATCTTAGAATAATTAATAAAGTATACAAAAAGTTATAAAGTGATATGATGGATTCGTATAAGAGGTATATTGAATTTGGAAGCACACACAAGGAGTCCTGAAAACAACCACTTGCAAAAATGAAGGAAATGTTGTGTACAATAAATTCAAAGTGGTCGGACCTTTTCCCGGTTCGTGCGCAAGTGGGAGCTACGTGCACTGGGCTGCCCTTTTTTCTTACGCCCGCAGTATTATAGACAAGGACTCCTCTAAGGCTAGAAATATGAAGTTGATTCTTTGTCTTTTTGAACAATTGTCAGGTTTGAAAATCAATTTTAACAAGAGCGAACTATTCTGCTTTGAACTGTCAGGTCCCAAAATCTAGTCACGTTCATCATGATTAGTTGATTCGCGTTCACTATTTTAATAATTTGATATGTGGGTGAATCTGCGCTAGGGAGTTGTTCTTACTTTAACAAGCATCCGTCTTATGATTACCCCCTCTCGCAAACATCCGCAACTACGAATAAAAATTAAGATAATCTAACCATAGCACAAAACATATGTATCTAAATCATCCCCTTACGGAATAACACAAAAACTAGGGTTTAAATTTCCGTCGCTCTCGTAACCCGTCATCTACTTATTACTCCTCAATGCCTTCCCTTAGGCCCAAGCATGGTGAAGTGTCATGTAGTCGACATTCACATGACACCACTAAAGAAAGAACAACACACATATCATCAAAATATTGAACGAATACCAACTTCATGATTATTTATAACAAGAATTCTCTCACGTCCTCAAGAACAAAAGTAACTATTCACAAATCATATTCATATTCAAGATCAGAGGTATATTGAATGTGTAAGGATCTGAAATAATCTTCCATCAAATAAACAATTAGCATCAACTACACGACGTAATCAACACTACTAGCAACCCACAGGTACAAATCTGAGGTTTTGGGACAAACATTGAATACAAGAGATGAACTAGGGTATGAGATGAGATGATGCTAGTGAAGATATTGATGAAGATTGGTCCTCTCATGATGAGAGGATCTTTGGTGATGTCGATGGCTTCGATTTCCCTCTTCCGGAGGGAAGTATCCCTCACGGAATCGCTCTGCCGAAGAGTAAAAGTGCTCCTACCGAGATTCCGTCTCGAGAAGGCGGCGCTTCGTCCCAAATGTCTTCTCTTGATATTTTTTAGGGTAAATGGTACTCCCTCCGTTCCAAAATATAGTGCGCCCGCGCTTTCCGAGGTTCAACTTTGACCATAAATTTAACCAACAAGACCGACTACGGCGGGAGAAAAAATTACATAATTGAAAACTTCTTTTGAATACGAATTCATTGGTATAACTTTTGCTCCTGCCGCAGCCGGTCTCGTTGGTTACATTTATGGTCAAAGTTGAAGCACAGAATCTGAGGACGCATTATATTTTGGAACGAAGGGAGTATCATATAGGAGAAGGAGGGCCACAGAGGCCTGGTGGTGGGCCCACGAGCTTGGCTGGCGCGCCCCAAGGGGGCGCGCCACCTAAGCTTGTGGCTCACTGGTGGGGCCTCTGCTGGTTATTCTTCTTCTAGTATTTTTTATTAATTCCAAAATAATTCTCCATAATTTTTTGCTTCATTTGGAGCTATGAAGAATATATATCTTTGTTGTAGCCTTTTTAGGTTCAGAATTCCAACTGCCGGCAATCTCCCTCTTCATGTAAATCTTGCAAATTAAGAGATAAAAGACATTAGAATTGCATCATAAAGTGAAATAATGACCCAAAGCATAATAAATAACAGTAGGAAAACATGATGCAATTGAACATATCAATCGCCGATCTAATAAGAAATGTTTCGTTGTTGAGGGTCTGATGAACCACAAGTATAGGGGATCTATCATAGCCTTTTCGATAAGTAAGAGTGTCAAACCCAACGAGGAGCAGAAGGAATTGACAAGTAGTTTTCAGCAAGTTGCCATTGTAAATGTTGTAAATATAGTTTGATAGCAAGATAATTTGTGACAATATAAATAGTAACAAAAGTAGTAGAGTGCAGCAAGTGGCCCAATCCTTATGTACGCTAAGGACAAGCTGATGGTGTTTCTTATAATAACTAAAATGCTCCTGAGGACACATGGCAATCTCATCAAGTTACTTTCCCCATGATTCATTAAGTTACTGTTCATAATTCAATACGTGTTGTGTGGGTGGACCGGAGTTAAAGTATTGTCCTTACTGAACAAACACTTGCTTATGATTGCACCCTCCATGCAAGCATCCACAAATATAAGAGAAGTAACTAAAATAAATCTGGCCATATCATTAAACAATAGGATCCAAAACAGCCCCTCACGGAATAATTCATAAACTGGGGTTTGAATTTCTCTCACTCCCGTAACCATCATCTACAAATAAATCCCATAGTGTCTTCCCTAGGTCCAAAGATGGTGAAGTGTCATGTGGTCGACGTTCACATAACAACACTAGAGGAAGAACATCACAACATATCATCAAAATATTAAATGGTAGTAACTTCACATGATTACTAGCAACAAGACTTCTCTCATGTCCTCAAGAACTAATGGATCTACTCACAGTACATCATATGGATCATGATCAACGGGTATAAATATATAATGAGCAATCTAAACACAACAATCTCTCGCTGATAAATCTCCTATGCATCAACTACAAGATGTAATCAGCACATACAAGTACTCTTAGTTACCAATCTGAGGTTTGATGCAAATATTGAACTAAAGGGATGAATTAGGGTTTGAAGATGAGATGATGCTGGTGAAGATGTTGATGAAGATGATGATCTCGATGTTGAACAGAGTGTTGGTGATGACGATGGCTCTGCTGCCAGAGAGCAAAAGTGCTTCCAGGCGAAAAGTCCCGAGGAATCTTTGTGATATTTTCTAGGTGTATATGAGATTTTATGGCCAAAGGGCGTCGGGAGGGGGGCCATCAGGGTCTCACACGTCCAGGTGGCACCCTGGTGGGTCCCCTCTGGCCCATATTCTAGCACCTGGCTTTATATTTTCTTCAAATAATTCAGTAAAATTTCTGATGTTTTTGGAGCTCCGGAAAATAGCTTTTTCTTGTGTTGTATTGTTTATCCAAATTTCCGAAGTACAGCAATCCCCCCTCTTTGTTTATCTTGCATTTTAACAGAGAAAAGACATTTGAATTGCATCATAATGTGAAATATATCACTGAAATAGGTCATATAGTAAAAATAGTGATGCAAAATGGACGTATCAGGGTCGATCCCCTCCCCCAAATTCTGAAAAATCCTCACTAAATCACAAATGTTGCACATTTGGTCAAAAAATTTCCATGACAACCTCACATTCAATTGAATAAAAACCAAATACAGGGTATATGATGCCATTTTTTACTCCATCGTTGTTGTTGATCTGTCATATGAGTGGAAGCCACCCTTGTTTCGCCCGCCACTGGGAGGAAAGTAGGAGGGAAGGTAGCGGCAGGGCCCTTGCCAGTCTTCTTCTTTGGGCCCTTCACTGAGGGCCGCGACCTCCAGCGAAAGCACATGCACCTCTGTGTCAGACTCTTCGCTGACATGGTGGAGGTCAGTCGCCGGAGGTGTCAGAGGCACATGAGCCATGGGAGGTGCAATGACCGTTGAAGTCGCCGGATTCGGCTGCAATCAGATAGATTCAGGCGCGGGGGTCGAGACAGACTTCATAGCGTCGTCGGCGGGGACTGGGGGATGAACGGAAGCGAACAAAGTTGGGCGAGGAAGGGAGACATCGGCGGGGATGGGAGAAGGGCAACGGGAAGGGGAATTTCTTTCATGGCACACCATTTTCTCGATGGAATGTGCTTCAAATATCACCTACATACGCCAAATATGGAGGCACACAAGCTTGATTTGGAGCCCTCTCCATAAATTAGGACGATCGAGAATGGGATGCCAACTCTATAGACTGGCATTTTCAACTAAAATCACCATAATAACGGTTATTATGACGATCAAACCGATATAACGACTCTGCAAGAGTTGCTCTTAGAGCAACTCCAACGGGGAGACACATTTCATCCGCCGCTGTCCGTTTGGGTCGGCGCGGACACAAAAGGCGGCCCAACGCGCCGACCCAAACGGACGCGCGTCCGTTTTTTGTCCGCGGACGACCCATTCCCGGTCCATTTTTAAGCCAGATTTGCATCAGCGCGGACACGCGACGGACGCACGCACGCTCGCCTTCTCCTCCCCCGGGCCCGCTGGCCGGTGGCACACTGGCCTCCCCCATCCAATAGCAACCCTCTCCCGCTTCTTTCGTTGCCGACGCCGCCGACCATTTTTGTCGGCGACTCTGCCAGCTGTCGGCCCCTCCACATCCGCCTAGCAACACCGCCCACTCCCACGTCGCCCGCCACCGCCGGCTTGTCCCCGGGGAGCCGACTGCTCCCACCCCCGCGCCCCTAGCCGCCCCCGACCAAGAAGTCGCCTCACCACACGGCTAGATCCTCACTGGCACGCTCGTCGGATGCCAGCCCACTCGTCGGACGCCGGCAGGGCAACTAGCTGGTCCGTGCGCGCAACGACTCCCTTCGCCGGCCGTCTCCTTCGTCGACGCCTGCAAGTTATTCGACAGTTTACCAAGGTACAAAATGGACTCTGCCGACGAGTTCTTTTTTCACAATTTCCTTTGCGACTCCGACGATTCATCGTCCGATGATGAGGAGGAGATATTGGCTGCCGTGTTGGTCCATCACCACCTCAACAACCAATGACTATTGTTTCATGGCTCCATTCTGGGCCACCTTCCGATGTTGAATCGCAATCGAGAGAGCGGACATTTCCTTCTTTGGAAAGACTACTTTGATACAACAAATTTGTTGTTCAAACATCAAAAATTCCACCGTCGTTTCTGTATGAGTAGGCATCTTTTCAACCGTATCAGAGAGGGGGTGGTCGGTTATGATGACTATTTCGAGTGCAAACAGGATGCCGTTGGCAAGATTGGTTTTTCCTCCTATCATAAATGCATTGCCGCCAACCGAATGATTGCATACGGAGTGCCCGGTGATCTTATTGACGAGTACGTCCGTATGAGCGAGTCTACTTGCCTAGAGTCCCTGTATAAGTTCTGCAAGGCTATTATTGTTGTGTTTGGCCCTGAGTACTTGAGAGAGCCGACTGCTAAAGATACAACCTGTTTGTTGGCGATGAATGCTAGCATGGGCTTCCCAGGGATGCTTGGTAGCATAGACTGCATGCATTGGGAGTGGAAGAACTGCCCTTCTGCTTGGCAAGAGCAGTATAAGGGCCATGTCAGGGCTTGCACTGTCATACTAGAGGCCGTGGCGTCTCAAGATCTCTGGATCTGGCACTCTTTCTTTGGCATGGCCGGATCACACAATGATATCAGCGTGCTTCAGCGCTCGCCGATGTTTGCTAGGCTTGCCGAAGGCAACAACCCACCAGTGGACTTTACTGTCAACGGCCACAACTACGACAAATGATACTACCTGGGTGACGGTATCTATCCTCAGTGGACCACTATTGTCAAGACAATATCCAACCATGTCGGAGAGAAGAGGAAAAGATTTTCCCAAGAGCAAGAGAGTGCTAGGAAGGATGTCGAGCGTGCCTTTGGTGTTTTGCAATCTCGATGGGGCATCTTTCAGTATCCTGCTAATATCTGGAGCACGCAGAAACTATGGGAGGTGATGACTGCTTGTGTGATCATGCATAATATGATCGTAGAAGATGAGCGCCCGGAACGTCTGTACGATCAAGTGTTTCAGTTTCAGGGTGAGAATGTTGTGCCTGAGTATGAAGGAGCGACAACGTTTGAACAGTTCATCCAATTTCATCAAGACATGCGTGATTGGGATACTCACGTGCAACTGCAAAATGATTTGATTGAGCATATGTGGGCTCATGTTGGTAACCAATAGATGTATCTTCTTTTATTAATTTGCAAAAGTATGTGAGAACTATGTGGAACATTTTTATTTTTATTCGGCTTGTAATAACTATGCTATTTTATTCGGTTCAAACTATGTTATTTGATTCAAACTATGCAAATTCATGCAA
>NC_041389.1:434561597-434593832 GCF_002162155.2 Triticum dicoccoides | reverse complement strand
GCCACGCCGGCACATATGGATCGACGCGTTGGGCGCGCTGCCGACCCATATCTAAAACAGGGCGGACGCCGGATGGGCGGCCGACCCAAACGGACAAAAAACGGACGAAATCGCCGTCCGTTTGGGTCGCCCCATTGGAGTTGCTCTTAGTAAGTGTTGGAGGACCTACTGACTCTAGACAACTCATTCTTAAGTATGGCAACTATATAGTACCACGGCTGGTTGTCTACTTTGATGGCTAGAAATGTACTCCAACCGCAATAATAACTTTGTTTGTAAACCTAGATAGAGTACTCCTACTGCTGGGTTTTTAATGCTGCAGGTCCTGGTTTTGGTTGGGCAGCACATAATATGTTGTCATGGTTAATTCGTGCGCTCAAGCGTCTCAAATTAAGACTCCCCTCCCCTCTCCTACCTACATACAACACCTTTGATGGCCCGTGTATAAATACTGTGTAAAGGAGCCTCTTGAGTCACTCAAACCTTGCACCAATCGTTTCTTCCTTACATCCTTCTCTCTGCAGGTCTCTGCCACTTCCTCCAACTAAGACACACGCACGCACACAGGAAAGGGGGAAAAAAGGCGAGATGGTTAGCACACTGAATGAACAAAAGATCACCGAATACTTCAAGAACAAGAGCATCCTCGTCACTGGATCAACAGGCTTTCTTGGAAAGAGTAAGCATGCATACACTATTTGTTGCAAATTCTAGAAGAGTAAACTCCTCTTTCACGTAAAATTTATGTGTCGCGGGTGTCGTTTACTCATTCAAGACCAAATCATGCTGGACTACCGTTGCATTGTGCTCATGTGTTAATTTGTTCTTGTCTCGGTTCATATACGCAGTACTGGTGGAGAAGATACTAAGAGTTCAGCCTGATGTGAAGAAGATCTATCTTCCCGTGCGAGCGGTGGATGCTGCGGCGGCGAAGCATCGGGTGGAGAATGAGGTAGCGTTGTCCATTATGGTTCTGCATGATCTAGCCCTCTACTCCTGAACCTCTTTTGATTATTTTCTTCCCGACTAGTTAAACATGCACTCGCAGAACAGTCAAACCCCGTGAAATTAAGCTGATACGTAGAAATGATCATGCGCAGGTAGTAGGGAAGGAGTTGTTCGGGCTTCTGAGGGAGAAGCACGGCGACGGGTTTAAATCTTTCATCCAAGAGAAGATTGTCCCGTTGGCGGGAGACGTGATGGGCGAGGACTTCGGCATCGACCCTGAGACTCTGAAGGAGCTCCGATTGACCGAGGAGCTCGAGGTCATCGTTAATGGTGCTGCCACCACCAACTTCTACGAAAGGTACGTTGTCGTCAATTGAATGTTTTGCCCGAGAAAAACCGGACGGAGAGAACGTGTCCAGGTGCAGCATCATCGATCAAAGTTTGACCACAAGAGTTCTTTTTTCCTAAACGAAGACACAAGTGTGGCCTCATCAATTAGTTAAGAAGATAATTGCCTAGACTAGTAAATTTATGAAAAACCGGGCAAAAAGGATACTATACAAGCAATCCAAAAACGGCATAAAAAGCCCGTGACCCGCCTCGGGAGACAAAGACGGCGAAGAGGAACCGGGAGACGAGGCGGCGTCGAGGCTGGCGTGGGAGAGGGCGCCGCGGGGTACCCGGATCCGGTCAGAGCGGCCACAACGGAGGACGGAGGCCGGAGCCCGGAGATCCGGGCGATGGCGGCGAGCGGCCAGCCGGCACTTACGCGGACGTGAGAGGCCATTCCGTCCCAACTCTGGACGCCGAGCCGAGCCGAGCCTCGCACGAAGAGAGAGGGCCGGCAGGGGACTCCGGATCTGGCCTGGGCAGCTGCAGAGCAAGCCGGAGAAGGGAGATCGAGGCGCTGCCGCCGGGGGCGCTCACCCGACGCGGGAGCCCATCCTCGTGTCGTGTGGTTCCCCCTTGATCACAAGAGTCGTGAATGGTCTCCAAAGAACTAAGTAATATAAGTGCGTGTGTGCGCGCGTGCAGGTATGATGTGGCTCTGGACGTGAACGTGATGGGAGTGAAGCATATGTGCAACTTCGCCAAGAAGTGTCCCAACCTCAAGGTGCTCCTCCATGTCTCCACAGGTATGTGCATCAACTGTACAAATTACTGTAAGACAAATAGGCTTTGGGGGGAACCGGCACAACCCTCTAGGGGTGCCCTATCACATATATATATAATGAGGTGGTATACAACGTTACAATATACACATGTAAATACAGTCTAACACCCTCCCTCAATCTTAGCCACTTTCTAATGAATCTAGAAGGGTAAGATTGCGCCTGCAAGTCTCAAACTGTGGCAAAGGCAATGGCTTGGTGAAGATGTCAGCAAGTTGATCCTTGGAAGAAATAAACTTGATCTGTAGTTGCTTCTGAGAGACACGTTCACGCACAAAGTGATAGTCAACTTCAATGTGTTTCGTTCGGGCATGGAATACCGGATTTGCAGAAAGGTATGTAGCACCGATGTTATCACACCAAAGAACAGGAGGCTGTGATTGGGGTATACTTAACTCCTGAAGCAAGGACTGTACCCAGATGATCTCTGATGTGGCATTGGCCACAGCCTTATACTCAGCCTCAGTACTGCTACGCGAGACAGTAGCCTGTTTCTGAGCACTCCAGGCAATCAGGTTAGAGCCAAAGAAGACAGCATAACCCCCCGTGGATCGCCTGTCATCCGGATTGCCAGCCCAGTCTGCATCAGAATATGCTGAAAGACAACCAGAGTCAGACGGCCGAATATGCAAACCATGAGCCACCGTGAAACGAATATAGCGCAAAATCCGCTTAACAGCAGACCAATGAGTGTCACGGGGTGACTGCAGATACTGGCAGACTCGGTTAACAGCATAGGAAATGTCTGGTCGCGTGATCGTCAAGTACTGGAGCCCACCAACAATACTCCTGTACTCTGTCGCATCAGAAGAAGAAAGAAGCACACCATCAACAGCATTGAGCTTATCAGTGGTAGACATGGGTGTAGTCGTCGGTTTGCACTTAAGCATCCCAGCTCGCTGCAATAAATCCAGAGAGTACTTCTTCTGCGTCATAACAAGGCCAGCAGCACGAGAAGTAACCTCCACACCAAGAAAGTAATGAAGCTTCCCAAGGTCCTTGACCGCAAAATCAGCACCAAGTGAGCGAACAAGCGCAGTAGCAGCCGACTGAGAGGAGCTGACCAAAATGATATCATCTACATAGACCAACAAGTACATAGTAACCTCAGGCCTTTGAAGAAGAAACAATGAGGAGTCAGCATATTCAAAACACGAGTGGGAGTACGATTGATGAGAAAACATGCAGTGGTGAAAGCATCACTCCAAAAACGAAACGGAACAGATGCATGGGCCAAAAGAGTCAGACCAGCTTCAACAATGTGACGATGCTTACGTTCTACTGAACCATTCTGCTGATGTGTATGTGGACATGCTAAACGGTGAGTCATCCCAAGCGACTGAAAGAAGGAGTTGAGGTTGCGATACTCGCCACCCCAGTCCGACTGAACATGAACAATTTTGTGCTTGAGAAGGCGTTCAACATGTTTTTGGAACTGAACAAAAATGTCAAACACATCAGATTTACGTTTGATAAGATAAAGCCAGGTAAAGCGGCTGTAAGCATCAACAAAACTGATATAGTAATTATGACCACTAACAGAAGTCTGAGCAGGACCCCATACATCTGAAAACACAAGTTCTAAAGGATGTTTTACCTCACGACTGGACTCCGAAAAAGGAAGTTGATGACTCTTCCCCTGCTGACAAGCATCACACACTGCTACATCTTTATTACTAGACACACTAGGAAGCTCATGACGACGCAAAACATGCCGGACAATAGGTGTGGCCGGGTGACCAAGACGAGCATGCCACTGTGACGGAGATACCCGAACTCCACTGAAGACGCGAGCGACGCTAGGATGCTCCAGACGATAGAGACCTTGGCAGAGCCGCCCACTAAGAAGAATGTCCCTCGTGCCCCGATCCTTAATAAAAAGATCAAAATGATGAAATTCACAAAGCACATTATTATCACGAGTGAGTTTAGGAACTGAAAGAAGATTACGTGTCACAGATGGAACTCGAAGAACATTGCGAAGTTGAAGACTCCTATTGGCATGTCTAGTGAGAAGTGATGCTTGACCAATATGAGAGATGTGCATACCTGCTCCATTGGCGGTGTGGATCTTGTCGGAGCCATGGTAGGGTTCACGAGTGTGAAGCTTCCCCATCTCACTGGTCAGGTGCTCTGTCGCCCCAGAGTCCATGTATCAGTGGGGATCAATGGAGTAGGACTGAGTGTGTCCCTGTGGCTTCTGCGGCGGCGGACGATCAGCCATGGCGACCTGACGAGCAAAGTTGCGTGTATCCTTCCCGTCATTGCCGAGACCAAGAAAACCCCGCTGGAAGCGCTTGTGACACTTCGAGGCCCAGTGCCCATCGCGACCACAAAGCTGGCACACACGTGGACCGCCAGCCCCTGGTAGCGTCGCAGTAGGAGGAGGGGCCGAGGCGGGTGGTGGTGACTGCCCCGAAGGAGCCTTGGATGAAGCAGAGGAGCGACCACCCTTGGTGGCGGCGTTTGCCGAGAGGGCGCCGTTGCCCCTGGATCGGCGCGTCTCGACTCGTTGCTCAGTAAGCAGGAGGCGTGAAAAGACCTCGTGTGCTGGCATGGGCGTGGAGTTGCCCCTCTCATTGATGATCTCGACTAGGGCGTCATACTCCTCATCAAGACCATTGACAATAAACTAGTTGAACTCAGAGTCGATGAGGGGCTGTCCAATGGAGGCCAGCGTGTCGGCGAGACTCTTGACTTTGTTGTAGAACTCAGTGGCGGTGGAGTCAAGCTTCTGACACTCCCCAAGTTGGCGACGGAGCCCAGATACACGAGCCTGCGACTGTGCCGCAAACGAGCGCTCAAGAATAGTCCATGCCTCGTGGGACGTCTTGGCGAAGACAACAAGCCCAGCAACGGCCGGAGAGAGCGACCCCTGGATGGAGGAGAGGTTCGCCTGATCCTGCCCTGTCCAGACACGGTGAGCCGGATTATAGACCGGACCGTGCACGCTGTCAACCAGCGCAGGAGGGCAAGGGAGAGAGCCGTCGACATAGCCAAGCAGATAGTGACTCCCAAGAAGTGGAAGAACCTGCGCGCGCCAGAAGATGTAATTGTCCGACGACAACTTGATGGTGATGAGATGGCCGAACTGAAACGGCGGCGGCGGCTGCGATCCCATCGAGGAGACTAGCTGAGGTGAGACCACCGTGGAGACAGTCAGAGGGGCAGCCGGCGCGGGGACAGAGGGCGCGATGGCCGCGATTGACGCCGCGAAGCCTGCCAGCGCGACGTCCTCCGCCACCAGCGGCGCAGTGGCCGAGGGCGCGACAGCCGCGGTTGACGGGGCGGCGGCGGTGTGGGCCACAAGCGCCTGCCCGGGCGAAGTAGCAGCCGGCGGGAGCGCGAAGAGGGAGCCGACGCTCCGTGTCCCGATCGGCGCCTGAAGGGAGGCGGCATCCAGCGGCCTCGAGAGAAGTGCCGCGAGGGAGGCCGGCAGAAAACCGGTGGCGGTGGAGCCGGACGCAGCGGCGGACGTCATAGCAGTCGGGCGACGGCGACGGCGGGCGCGGCGGCGGCGGCGGCGGCGGTTTAGGGTTTTTAGGCGGAAGCGGACGTAACCTAGCGTGATACCATGTAAGACAATAGGCTTTGGGGGAACCGGCACAACCCTCTAGGGGTGGCCTATCACATATATATATAATGAGATGGTATACAACGTTACAATATACACATGTAAATACAGTCTAACAATTACCATTGGTTATGCAAGTTCATGGATACAAATTAAACTAGTCCGAGACTGGATTCACAAATTAGGTTACTAATAAATGCAGCATACGTGGCGGGTGAGAAGCAAGGGCTGGTGGAGGAGAGGCCGTTCGATGAAGGCGAGACACTCCTTGAGGGGACCCACCTTGACATCAACACTGAGTTCAGGCTGGCCAGCGACCTGGAAAAACAACTTCAGGCCGACGATGACTCGTCGTCAAAGGCCAAAAGGAAGGCCATGAAAGATCTCGGCCTCGCCAGGGCCCGACACTTTGGGTGGCCCAACACATACGTTTTCACCAAATCGATGGGGGAGATGGTGTTGGGTCAGATGCAGGGTGATGTCCCCATTGTCATCGTTCGTCCTAGCATCATCACTAGCGTCCAGAATGACCCACTGCCCGGATGGATAGAGGGCACCAGGTCCTTATGAGTTTCTTTCACTGTCTCTAGCTTCAAATTTAAAACGCCGTCTTTTAAATTTGTTGCAATTGCAAAATATATTGCGATATTTGTTCAGCAGAAAAATGTAAATTGCAGGACGATCGACACGATAGTGATCGGCTATGCCAAGCAGAACTTGACATACTTCTTGGCCGACCTCGACCTTACCATGGATGTGGTAAGCAAAGTTGTACAGTGCACTAATGATATTTTCGTATGCATTTTTTATGCTACGAGTCTAGGAGAACCTGTAGCAAGATGCATTTGAACGGCAGTGGCGAACGCATTCGATTGGTTGGGTATATGTTGCTGCAGATTCCCGGTGACATGGTGGTGAACGCGATCATAGCTGCCATTGTGATGCACGCCTCGTCCTCGTTTGAGAAGATAATGGCCCATCCCAAGCCACGGCCACCGGCGGTGTACCACGTGAGCTCATCATTGCGTCACCCGGTGTCATACAATGTGTTGCATGAGGCGGGATTCCGGTACTTCACAGAGAACCCTCGTGTGGGCCCTGATGGTCGCCCTGTGCACACCCATAAGATGTCGTTCCTGAGGAGCATCGCCTCCTTCCAACTCTTTATGGTTCTCAGGTACCGCCTCTTCCTTGAGCTCCTACATCTGCTCTCCATCATTTGTTGTGGCCTCTTCGGCCTCGGTACTCTCTATCACGACCACGCATGCAAGTACAGGTTAGTCATTAAACTTGTGTGCAGTTGTACTATCTTGATGATGTGGCACATAAGATGACATGATTTTTTTTGTTTTTGTTATAGGTTTGTGATGCAGCTTGTTGACTTGTATGGCCCCTTCGCGTTGTTCAAGGGGTGTTTTGATGATGTGAACCTACACAAGCTTAGGCTCACCATGGCCGACGATCATGCCAGCCTCTTCAATTTTGACCCGAAGACCATTGACTGGGATGACTACTTTTACAGGGTCCACATCCCCGGGGTCATAAAGTACCTGGTCAAGTGAAATATCTAGGCATCGATATTCAGATGTTGCCTTAACTAAATAAAACACCCTCAAAAGTATCTTCCTCAACATGGTTCTATAGATTAAATGATCTATATGAATGACAAAATTAAGCCTTCCCTTCAGTAGAACAAGAAACATTGTTGCATATGTTTGTTGAAGAAAATGGAATAAGATTACATGTTGCATTATGCAATCTTGTTCTTGCTAATGTATTATATATATTGCTTACTACGAAGTATTGGTGTTAATAACTTGTTAAGAGTCACAAAATACTTTGGCACTACTTCCTTGCTTTTCACTGTTAGAAAAACTTTAGCGAAGTCGTCATATTGGATTGATTATCATAATAACCGCCAATATGGCAATTATGGGCCAAAATGGCACTCTAGCAAGAGTTGCCACATGTCATTATGAAGGGTGCTCCATCCGCCAACCATTCGCATGGGAGGTAAGTTTCACCTCCCTCCCCGCCTCCCCTTGGTCGCTCGTGGAATTTTTACAGCAACTTGTCCCCATCACCCGCCACTAAAACACTGCCAGAATCGATTCTCCGCTAGAATTGCCATGATGGGTTTTAACTGGATGTTGTTGTTTAATTGAATACATACATACATATTTGGTTTGAGATCCACACATTTCCCTAGAAAAACACACATCTCAAAGAATCCATTGGTAGAAAATGTGGGGTTAGCTACCACTAGGCGGTAGGATGGATTTCCACTTGTAGGTAGAGACAGATTAAAAACCACATGAAATGTACGCCAGAGTAAACAACATTGTTTACTACCTTGCCATATGCACTTAGCCACATTATCCTTAGTATAAGAATAACTACCCTATGTAGAAACCACATGAATTTTATATTTCCAATGACACTTTGGTTTTCGAGAGTAGCTTGGACCTAAAAACCGGCTAAGTATTAATCAAATCCATACACATAGATTTAACAGAAAATATGTCGGAAGAAATCAACCTCCAATGAAACATGTCTGATTCATTAGTCAAAGTAACCTTTATCAACCTATGAGCTAAATTTAACCAGATGTTCTCTTAAACTGGAAATTTAAGGGAGTCGTTTACAATATTATGCCAACATATATATATATATATATATATATATGGTCTTAAGGGGTGTTATCATAATATATATATGATAACACCCCTTAAGACCCTTATTCTGCACATCCCCACCTTATTCTGCAAACACAAATAAACTGCACCAGCCGAACCCCACTGAACCCACCTAAAAAAACACCAACGCATCCCCCACGCACCCCACCTCCATCTCCAACCTCCCCCGATCCCTCCCACCAGCGCCCACCTCCCTCTTCCGCCGCACCTCCCCCCGATCCACCTTCTGCTCCGGCCGCATGGCCTCCTCCCGGGAGCCGCCGCCTCGTCCCCGGCCTCGCTGCTCCTCTCTGGAGCTGGGCCCATGTCCTCGGACCCGAGGCCTCCTCCCTGGCGTCGTAGCCTCCTCCCCGACCCCGCGCCCTCCTTCCCGGCGCCACCTTCTTCGTCCCTGTCGCCGTGGCCTCTTCCTAGGCACCGCGCGCGCACCCAGCCGTGCGTCACCAGGGGAGTGTCCACGCCGCCACACGCGTACCTGCCCTTGCCACTGATGAGGATACAGACCTGGGATAGGGTCATAGGCCTGACCTATACGTCCTACCCAAGGTCACTACCCTAGAAGATAAGAAGCAAAGAGGGAACGAAGGACCCCTAGTCAAAGGTGTCGAGTGCAATCCACTCGACACATCATATCACTCGGATATCTCACTATACAAGGAATCACTCGACTATACAAGGAATGACTCGACCTACCGAAGATCAGGAGTCACTCAGCATTGCAACGGTCGGACGTTCACTCCGTAGCCTTTAAGGTCATTAATAGCACTTAAGGCTGGCGTTATCAGTAACGCCCCTACTTTATGTACATTAATCCCCTTGTAATGGAGGATGGCTGGGGTCTTGGCGCACTCTATATAAGCCACCCCCCCTCCTCTAGGACAAGGGTTCACACCTCCTGTAATATCACACACATATAATCCAATCGACCGCCTCCGGGCACCGAGACGTAGGGATGTTACTTCTTTCGAGAAGGGCCTGAACTCGTAAACCTCGTGTGTACACCTTCACCATAGCTGAGATCTTGCCTCTCCATACCTACCCCCCTTTCTACTGTCAGCCTTAGAACCACGATAGTTGGCGCCCACTGTGGGGCAGGTGTCTTAGCAACTTGTTGGTGAAGTTGCAATTTTCCGATCCCCATCATCATGGTTTCCGGTGGTGATTTGGCTAAGGGGCGCGAGATCCGTCTTGGCGCACTCGTTTTCATCACCGATGACTCCACTTGGCTTTAAGAAGCTCCCCTTGATGTCGAGGCGCTCCCCGTCTGAGGGGCGACGCACTTTCGTGCATGCGTTCACGGCGTCCTTCTCCGGCAGCCGTGGACTCAGTATCGGTCGGCTCCAATGACGTCGTCTCCCTCCGCTGTTTGCCGCCGCAAGCGATCCGGTCGGTCGCGGCTCCAGCGGTGGGTAAAACGCGCAGTGGCTCGACATTCGGCCACTCATCAAGTCACGGTGATCGAGCCCGACGAAACTCTCTATGGCCTATTCGATCTGTCGACTGGCTCCTTCGAGACCGCATCCGAGTGCGATAGCAGTGACCCTGCGGCTGAAGTCTTGATGGTTGACGGACCACACAGTCCACCTGGTTTTCGCCGCGAAGACGGCGGGGACGGGGGCGGCGATCCGTCGCGCGTCCATGAGGAGTACCATCCCGAACCCCTCTCTTCACAGCAGAGAGAAGAACTTCATCGCCGCAACATGGATGCACTCCACACGCCCATCGTTGGAGAAACCCCCGAGGCTCGGGTCTTGGAAGTGGTGCGTTTGGCTAATTTTGCTAAGCACACTCGACTGGAGAACCTCCAATGCGCTCTCGATGAGCGTGCTCGGGAATGAATTCACGAGTCTAGTCAACGACAGCTTTTCCCACCCCCACCTAAGGTATACCGCACTCTGATTCAAAATCTCACAGCTGCAGCCCGAATAGCAGAGTCAATCCGACCTTCCCAGTCAAAGGCTGGCAGAGGTTTGATGCAAATCCGGTCCTTACTCCGGGCGGCAGGAGAGCTGATCACAGCGGTGTCTCACTCGCGGGACAGAATTCATAGCAGATCCGTGGTGGCGGATACTGTCCAGTCGGCCCATAGTCCAAGATCGCCCCTGCGGCGTGAGGGCCATGGGCAGTATGATCACCGACTCGACCACGACAATCATCATCGGATGCCCACACCTCCTCTGAGGAGTACATCATATGTGCATCGGCAGTACGATGACATGCGCCTTCACAGCGGCGAATGTAGAGCACTAGTCGACCCGAGGGAGCCAGGCTTTGATGCAAGATCTATTCTCGTTCAGGGTTTGGTTGACCGGAACAGAGCACATAGGGATGACCTTGGCAGAGATCGCCCGACTGGCAGCAGGGTTCATTTTTCAGGCCCCGAGTGTTTCAGGTTGGCGACTGGAGTCAGCAAGTTCACTTGGGAGTCCAAGCCTAAAACTTGGCATGAAGACTACCGAGTGGCTGTGCAGATTGGTGGCAGGAATGATGAAGTGGCAATGAAGCATCTCCCTTTGATGTTGGAAGGATCAGCCAGAGCCTGGTTGACTCAATTAGCCCCAAATAGTATATACAGTTGGGAAGAGCTTGCTCGAGTGTTCGTCAGAACTTTTGAGGGCACTTGCAAGCGGCCAATGGGATTGACAGAATTGCAGCACTGCATACAGAAACCGAGTGAGACTCTGAGAGATTTCATCCAGAGGTGGACCACTTTGCATCACACAATGGAGAATGTATTTGAGCATCAGGCAGTGTGTGCCTTCAAGGAAGGCGTTAAATACCGAGAACTGGTCCTGAAGTTCGGTCGGACTGGGGATATGACTCTGACTCGAATGATGGAGATAGCCACCCAGTACGCGAACGAAGAAGAAGAAGATCGACTCCACGGCGGAAAGGGCAAACCAGTAGGCCATGACACCGACGGAGTCAATTCCAGTCGGAAACAGAAACGAAAGGCCGAGCCCGCGGCCCCGGTGAAATTGCAGCAGTAGCTCAAGGAAAGTTTAAAGGAAAACCTAAGGGACCCTGGCCCCCTAAGAAGGTAAAGGACCAGGGAGGAAATGATGTGTTGGATTTGCCGTGTCACATTCACACAAAGAAGGATGAAGAGGGTAATCTGATTTACCCTAAACACACCACTCGACAGTGTCGGCTCCTGATCCAGCAGTTCCAAGAGAATCTACCCAATGAAAAAAAGGAAAGGAGTCAGACAAAGGCGAGGATGAGGAAGAAGACGATGGTTATCCCAAAGTCAATTCTACCCTGATGATTTTTGTTGATGTTGAGAGCAAGAGTCAATTGAAAGTGATCAATAGAGAAGTAAATATGGTCGCCCCAGCAACGACGACTACATACCTGAAATGGTCCCAAACATCCATCACATTCGATCATTCGGATCACCCTGCGCGTATAGCCACCCCTGGGAGGCAAGCATTGGTGGTCGACCCAGTGGTCCAAGGTAGTCGACTGACCAAAGTGCTAATGGATGGTGGTAGCGGCTTGAATATCCTTTATGCTGAACCTTAAAGGGGATGGGCATTCCGATGTCCAAACTTAGCGAGAGCAATATGACTTTCCACGGCGTTATTCCTGGGAAGAAAGCCGAATCACTCGGCCAGATCGTCCTTGACGTGGTTTTCGGTGATTCCAAGAATTACCGTAAGGAAAAGTTGACATTTGAAGTTGTGGATTTCCAAAGTGCTTATCATGCCATTCTGGGTAGGCCTTCCTACGCGCGTTTTATGGCTCGACCATGTTACGTGTACCTCAAGTTGAAGATGCCTGGTCCCAGAGGTGTGATAACAGTTATTGGCAATTGGCAAAAGGCAGAGGAATGCTTCCAGAAGGGTCCCAAAATTGCCGATGCGCAAAAGGCAGCAGTTGAATTTCAAGAATATTAGAAGAATGCAGATCCGAGCAATTTACTCCGAACTAAGAGACCTGCCACAGATTCTGCATTTCAGTCGTCCGGTGAAACGAAGCCGATTCATATTCACCCGACCGATCCCAATGCTGCACCGACACATATCTCAACAACACTCGACGGCAAATAGGAAGAAGCGCTCATCCAGTTCCTCCGTGAGAACTGGGACATCTTTGCATGGAAACCTTCTGACATGCCGGGTGTACCCAGGGGGCTGGCTGAGCACCGTTTGCGCGTCGATCCCCTGATAAAACCCGTCAAAGAGCATCTTTGGCGGTCCGCCGTGCAGAAGAGAAAGGCAATTGGCGAGGAGGTGGCTCGGCTCCTAGCAGCAGAGTTCATCCAAGAGATCTACCACTCCGAGTGGCTTGCCAATGTGGTCATGGTCCCTAAGAAGGACGATTCACTCCGTATGTGCATCGATTTCAAGCATATCAATCGGGCCTGCCCGAAATATCATTTCCCTCTCCCCCGCATCGATCAAATTGTGGACTCGACTGTGGGGTGCGAGCGCTTGTCTTTTTTAGATGCATATTCCGGGTATCATCAGATCCGACTGTATGGTCCCGATGAAATAAAAACAGCTTTCAACACCCCATTTGGGTGCTTCTGCTATGTCACCATGCCATTTGGCCTTAAAAATGCCGGAGCCACATTCATGAAGATGATTCAGAAGTGCCTGCTCACTCAAATCAGTCGGAATGTGGAAGCATACATGGATGACATTGTGGTCAAGTCACGCAAAGGTTCCGACCTACTGACTGACCTCGCAGAAACCTTTGCCAACCTAAGAAGGTATGATATCAAGCTTAATCCGTCAAAGTGCACATTCGGAGTTCCAGGTGGAAAGTTACTCGGTTTCCTCGTTTCCGAACGAGGGATCGATGTAAATTAGAAAAAGTTGATACCATCCTCCGAATGAAACGCCCTGTGTGTGTGCATGACGTTCAGAAGCTTACTGGTTGTTTGGCCGCCTTGAGTCGATTCATTTCTCATCTCGGTGAAAAGGCCTTACCTCTTTACCGATTGATGAAGAAATCTGATAAGTTCGAGTGGACTAAGGAAGCTGACGCAGCGTTTGCAGAGCTCAAAGCCCTGCTTTCCACCTAGCCGGTGCTTGCTATGCCAATCAGCAAGGAGCCTTTACTGCTTTATATTGCAGTCACTGGACAAGTTGTTAGTACAGTACTCACGGTCGAGCGGGAAGAAGAAGGAAAAGCTTACAAAGTTCAGCGCCCAGTGTATTATCCCTCTGAAGTTTTGATTCCATCCAAGCAACGATATCCACATTATCAGAAGCTTGTCTATGGAATCTACATGACCATGAAGAAGGTTGCACACTATTTCTCTGATCACTCCATTACAGTCGTCAGTGACGCACCATTATCTGAAATTCTAAACAATAGAGATGCAATTGGTCGAGTGGCAAAATAGGCGATTGATCTCCTTCCATTGGATATCAAGTTTGAGGAAAAGAAAGCTATCAAGTCCCAAGCAATCGCAGATTTCCTTGCCGAGTGGATTGAGCAGCAACTGCCGACCCAATTTCACTCGGAGCATTGGACCATGTTCTTTGATGGCTCCAAGATGCTGAATGGTTCTAGTGCTGGGGTAGTGTTGGTATCTGCTACGTCTTGAGCTTGCGTTGGTTTTCCTTGAAGAGGAAAGGGTGATGCAGCACAATAGCGTAAGTATTTCCCTCAGTTTTTGAGAACCAAGGTATCAATCCAGTAGGAGGCTCCTCACAAGTCCCACGAACCTACACAAATAAACAAGGAACTCGCAACCAACGCGATAAAGGGGTTGTCAATCCCTTCACAGCCACTTGCAAAAGTGAGATCTGATAGAGATAATATGATAAGATAAATATATTTTTGGTATTTTATAATATAGATGCAAAAAGTAAAGATGCAAATAAAAGTAGATTGAAAGCTTATATGATAAAATATAGACCTGGGGGCCATAGGTTTCACTAGAGGCTTCTCTCCAGATAGCATAAGTATTACGGTGGGTGAACAAATTACTGTCAGGCAATTGATAGAAAAGCGAATAATTATGAGATTATCTAGGAATGATCATGTATATAGGCATCACGTCCGTGACAAGTAGACCGACTCCTGCCTGCATCTACTACTATTACTCCACACATCGATCGCTATCCAGCATGCATCTAGAGTATTAAGTTCATAAGAACAGAGTAACACATTAAGAAAGATGACATGATGTAGAGGGATAAAATCAAGAAATATGATATAAACCCCATCTTTTTATCCTCGATGGCAACAATACAATACGTGCCTTGCAACCCTTTCTGTCACTGGGTAAGAACACCGCAAGATTGAACCCAAAGCTAAGCACTTCTCCCATGGCAAGAAAGATCAATCTAGTAGGCCAAACCAAACCGATAATTCAAAGAGACTTGCAAAGATAACTCAATCATACATAAAAGAATTCAGAGAAGATTCAAATATTACTCATAGATAAACTTGATCATAAACCCACAATTCATCGGATCTCGACAAACACACCGCAAAAAGAGTTTACATCGAATAGATCTCCACAAGAGAGGGGGAGAACATTGTATTGAGATCCAAAAAGAGAGAAGAAGCCATCTAGCTAATAACTATGGACCCGATGGTCTGTGGTAAACTACTCACAACTCATCGGAAGGGCTATGGTGTTGGTGTAGAAGCCCTCCATGGTGGATTCCCCCTCCGGCAGAACACCGACGACGGCTCCAAGATGGGCTCCTCGCGGATACAGAAGGTTACGGTGACGGAAATATTTCTTCGGTGGCTCCCTAGATGTTTTCGGGGTATGTAGGTATATATAGGAGGAAGAAGTACCTCGGTGGCCGCTCGAGGGGCCCAGGAGACAGGGGGTGCGCCCAGGAGGGGTGGGCGCGCCCTCCTATCTCCTGGCCGCCTCGATTGCTTCTTGACTTGCACTCCAAGTTCTCCAGATCACGTTCATTCCAAAAATCACGCTCCCGAAGGTTTCATTCCGTTTGAACTCCGTTTGATATTCCTTTTCTTCGAAATACTAAAATAGGCAAAAAACAACAATACGGGCTGGGCCTTCAGTTAGTAGGTTAGTCCCAAAAAATGATATAAATGTGTAAAATAAAGCCCATAAACATCCAAAACAGGTAATATAATAGCATGGAACAATCAAAAATTATAGATACGTTGGATATGTATCAAGCATCCCCAAGCTTAATTCCTGCTCGTCCTCGAGTAGGTAAATGATAAAAACAGAATTTTTGATGTGGAATGCTACCTAGCATAATTCTCAATGTAATTTCTCTTTATTGTGGCATGAATATTCAGATCCAAATGATTCAAAATAAAAGTTCATATTGACAAAAGAAATAGTAATACTTCAAGCATACTAATAAAAGCAATCATGTCTTCTCAAAATAACATGGCTAAAGAAAGTTCATCCCTACAAAATCATATAGTTAGGCTATGCTTCATTTTCGTCACACAAAGATGTTCCAAACTTCTACACCCCCGATGACAAGCCAAGCAATTGTTTGGTACTTAAATAATCTCAAACTTTTTCAACCTTCACGCAATACATGAGCGTGAGCCATGGATATAGCACTATGGGTGGAATAGAATAATGATTGGGGATTGTGTGGAGAATACAAAAAAAGGAGAAAGTCTCACATTGACGAGGATAATCAACGGGCTATGAAGATGCCCATCAATTGATGTCAACATGAGGAGTAGGGATTGCCATGCAACGGTTGCACTAGAGCTATAAATGAATGAAAGCTCAACAAAAGAAACTAGTGGGTGTGCATCCAACTTGCTTGCTCACAAAGACCTAGGGCATTTGAGGAAGCCCATCGTAGGAATATACAAGCCAAGTTCTATAATGAAAAATTCCCACTAGTATATGAAAGTGACAACATATGAGACTCTCTATATGAAAAACATGGTGCTACTTTGAAGCGCAATATATGAGACTCACTATATGAATAACATGGTGCTACTTTGAAGCACAAGTGTGGAAAAAGAGATAGTAACATTGCCCCTTTTTTTTATTTTTTTTATTTTTCTCTCTTTTTTTATTTTTTTTCTTTGGCCTTTTTTGGCCTTTTTTGGGACAATGCTCTAGTAATGATGATCATCACACTTTTATTGATTACAACACATGAATTACAACTCGAAACTAGAACAAGATATGACTCTATATGAATGCCTCCGGCGGTGTACCAGGATGGTGCAATGAATCAAGAGTGACATGTATGAAAAATTATGCATGGTGGCTTTGCCACAAATACGATGTCAACTACATGATCATGCAATGGCAACATGACAAAAGTAATGTATGTCATGATGATGATGAACAGAACGGTTGAAAGTTGCATGGCAATATATCTCGGAATGGCTATGGAAATGCCATAAATAGGTAGGTATGGTGGCTGTTTTCAGGAAGATATAAGGAGGTTTATGTGTGATAGAGCGTATCATATCACGGGGTTTGGATGCACCGGCGAAGTTTGCACCAACTCTCAAGGTGAGAAAGGGTAATGCACGGTATCGAAGTGGCTAGCAATGATGGAAAGGTAAAAGTGCATATAATCAATGGACTCAAATTAGTCAAAAGAACTCATATACTTATTGCAAAAAATTATAAGTCATCAAAAACCAATCATTACCCGCATGCTCCTAGAGGGATAGATTGGTAGGAAAAGAACATCGCTCGTCCCCGACTGCCACTCATAAGGATGTACAAGCCAGGTACACTTTATGTTTCAAATTTGTTACACAACTTTAACCATACGTGCATGCTATGGGACTTGCTAACTTCAACACAAGCATTCTTTAAATTTATAATCACCCAACTAGCATGACTTTAATATCACTACCTCCATATCTCTAAACAATTTTCAAGTATCAAATTGATCATAGCATCCAATTCATTTCCTATGATAGTTTTTATTATACCCAACTTGGATGCTCATCATTCTAGGACCAATTTATAACCATAACAAATACCATGTTGTTATAAAAGACTCTCAAAATAATATAAGTGAAGCATGAGAGATCAACAATTTCTTCAAAATTAATCCACCGCCGTGCTCTAAAAGATATAAGTGAAGCACTAGAGCAAAAACTATCTAGCTCAAAAGATATAAGTGAAGCATATAGAGTATTCTAATAAATTTCAGTCAAGTAGGCTTCTCCCAAAAGGTGTGTTACAGCAAGGATGATTGTGGTAACTAAAAAGCAAAGACTAATATCATAGACGATGCTCCAAGCAAAACACATATCATGCGGCCAATAAAAATATAGCTCCAAGTAAAGTTACCAATGAACAAAGACGAAGGAGGGGATGCCTTCCCGGGGCATCCCCAAGCTTAGGATTTTGGCTATTCTTGAATATCTTGGGGTGCCTTGGTCATCCCCAAGCTTAGGATTTTGCCACTCCTTATTCCAGAGTCCATCAAAGCTTTACCCAAAACTTGAAAACTTCACAACACAAAACTCAACAGGAAATCTCATAAGCTCCGTTAGTGAAAGAAAACAAAACCACCACATAAGGTACTGTAATGAACTCATTATTTATTTAAATTGGTGTTAAACCTACTGTATTCCAAGTTCTCTATGGTTCATACCACTTAATACTAGCCATAGATGCATCAAAATAAGCAAACAACACACGAAAAACAGAATCTGTCAAAAACAGAACAGTCTGTAGCAATCTGTAACTAACGCAAACTTCTGGAACTTTAAAAATCCTACCAAAATAGGATGTCTTCAAAATTTTGTTTATTGAACATCAGAAAAAAGAATCAATGCAAAAGCTCGTTCTTGTGATATATTGAATTTTTTCTCGTGAGCGCAAAGTTTCTGTTTTTTAGCAGAATCAAATCAACTATCATCATAGGTTATCCTATAGGTTCTACTTGGCACAAACACTAAATAAAACATGAAAACACATCTAAACACAAACTAGATGCAAAATTTATTACTAAACAGGAATAAAAACAGAAAACACAATGAAAATTGGGTTGCCTCCCAACTAGCGCTATCGTTTAACGCCCCTAGCTAGGCATAAAAGCGATGATAGATCTAAGTAGTGCCATCTTTGGCACTTGATTCCTCAATAGAGCACTTATAATCTTTAGGGGTTTCTCCCTTTTTAGCTATGATTAAACCTTTAGGAAAAAATTCAAGAAATTTGTTTGTAGCAAAAGGTTCCTTAACGATAGAGAGACAATTGGGACGAATACTTATGGATTTGAGATCCGCGTCTCCCTTACTAGAAGATTCACCCTTACTTTTAGGAACATAAATAAACTTGGCAGTTTTGCTAGGGGGTTTTGGAGTGTTTTTCATGGAAGAAAAAGCGGAACCTAAGTTAGTAATGATATCCTCAAGTTTACCGATTCTTGCAGAATCTAGATCTATTTTTTCATTAACTATAGGTTCTTTCTCTTTAAGATTTTTCAAAGTAACTCCAACCCTAGATCCGTATTGGGTAATCTGATTATGAATCTTTTATCAAAATTTTCAATTAAGTCAACAGTGGCAATTTTATTTTCAATAATCTCAAGCCATTGCATCACATGTTCTAAAGTTAAAACAGTTCCATTAACCAAGAGAGGTGGTGGCCCAAACAAATCTAACATAGCATTATAAGCATCAAACGTATGGCTACTCAAGAAATCCCCTCCAGTAACGGTATCAAGAATGCATCTATTCCAAGGAGTAAAGCCTACATAAAAATTGCGAAGAAGAACGGAAGTAGAAAGCTTCCTAGTGGATTTATTTTGAGCATTTCAAATTCTATGCCAAGCATCTTTTAAATTTTCTCCCTCCCTTTGCTTAAAATTTAGAATTTCATGTTCGGGGGTGATAACAAGGATAGGAGGACTTACCATAATGACAAGGTAAATGATCTAACACACGAGCAAACAGAAAAAGGCAAGCGAAAGAGGGAGGAAGAAGTAGGCAAGCGAAAAAGAGAGAGATTGGGAAAGAGAGGGCGAATAAAACGGCAAGGGTGAAGTGGGGGAGAGGAAAACGAGAGGCAAATGGCAAATAATATAAATGCGAGGGATATGAGTTTGTGATGGGTACTTGGTATGTCTTGACTTGAGCGAAGACCTCCCCGGCAACGGCGCCAAAAATCCTTCTTGCTACGTCTTGAGCTTGCGTTGGTTTTCCTTGAAGAGGAAAGGGTGATGCAGCACAGTAGCTTAAGTATTTCCCTCAGTTTTTGAGAACCAAGGTATCAATCCAGTAGGAGGCTCCTCACAAGTCCCACGAACCTACACAAACAAACAAGGAACTCGCAACCAACGCGATAAAGGGGTTGTCAATCCCTTCACATCCACTTGCAAAAGTGAGATCTGATAGAGATAATATGATAAGATAAATATATTTTTGGTATTTTATAATATAGACGCAAAAAGTAAAGATGCAAATAAAAGTTGATTGAAAGCTTATATGATAAAATATAGACCTGGGGGCCATAGGTTTCACTAGAGGCTTCTCTCCAGATAGCATAAGTATTACGGTGGGTGAACAAATTACTGTCAGGCAATTGATAGAAAAGCGAATAATTATGAGATTATCTAGGCATGATCATGTATATAGGCATCACGTCCGTGACAAGTAGACCGACTCCTGCCTGCATCTACTACTATTACTCCACACATCGATCGCTATCCAGCATGCATCTAGAGTATTAAGTTCATAAGAACAGAGTAACACATTAAGAAAGATGACATGATGTAGAGGGATAAACTCAAGAAATATGATATAAACCCCATCTTTTTATCCTCGATGGCAACAATACAATACGTGCCTTGCAACCCTTCCTGTCACTGGGTAAGAACACCGCAAGATTGAACCCAAAGCTAAGCACTTCTCCCATGGCAAGAAAGATCAATCTAGTAGGCCAAACCAAACCGATAATTCGAAGAGACTTGCAAAGATAACTCAATCATACATAAAAGAATTCATAGAAGATTCAAATATTACTAATAGATAAACTTGATCATAAACCCACAATTCATCGGATCTCGACAAACCCACCGCAAAAAGAGTTTACATCGAATAGATCTCCACAAGAGAGGGGGAGAACATTGTATTGAGATCCAAAAAGAGAGAAGAAGCCATCTAGCTAATAACTATGGACCCGATGGTCTGTGGTAAACTACTCACAACTCATCGGAAGGGCTATGGTGTTGGTGTAGAAGCCCTCCATGGTGGATTCCCCCTCCGGCAGAACGCCGGTGACGGCTCCAAGATGGGATCTCGCGGATACAGAAGGTTACGGTGACGGAAATATTTCTTTGGTGGCTCCTTGGATGTTTTCGAGGTACGTAGGTATATATAGGAGGAAGAAGTACCTCAGTGGCTGCTCGAGGGGCCCAGGAGACAGGGGGCGCGCCCAGGAGGGGTGGGCGCGCCCTCCTATCTCCTGGCCGCCTCGATTGCTTCTTGACTTGCACTCCAAGTTCTCCGGATCACGTTCGTTCCAAAAATCACGCTCCCGAAGGTTTCATTCCGTTTGGACTCTGTTTGATATTCCTTTTCTTCGAAATACTAAAATAGGCAAAAAAAAACAATACGGGATGAGCCTCCGGTTAGTAGGCTAGTCCCAAAAAATGATATAAATGTGTAAAATAAAGCCCATAAACATCCAAAACAGGTAATATAATAGCATGGAACAATAAAAAAATTATAGATACATTGGAGACGTATCAGTATCCCCCCGTGGGGACAAGCTTAACTACGTTCTCCAAATTCATTTTGACTCTTCCAACAATGAAGCTGAATATGAAGCACTGTTGTACGGGTTACGTATGGCCATTTCACTCGGCGTCCGTCGCCTTATGGTCTACAGTGACTCGGATTTGGTGGTTAATCAAGTGATGAAAGAATGGGATGTCAGGAGCCCAGCCATGACTAGTTATTGCAATGCAGTAAGAAAGCTGGAAAAGAAGTTTGAGGGGTTGGAGCTTCACCATATACCCCGACTGAAAAATCAAGCTGTAGATGAATTGGCAAAGATAGGATCGAAGAGAGAGACCATCCCTAGTAACGTGTTTTTGGAACATATCCACTCGCCTTCAGTTCAAGAGGATCCCTTCACTGAAGAGCCCCCACAACCTAAGAGTGCCACAGATCCGACTGAAGTCGAAGTCCCAGCCATGGTCGACTTGACCATGGAGGTTTTGGTCATCACTCCCGACTGGATAGTACCATACATTGCATACATTCTTAGGAAAGAACTTCCAGAGGATGAAGAAGAGGCTCGACAGATTGTCCGACGATCCAAAGCCTTTACGGTTGTAGGACCTTGAGAAGAGGTGTCTAGAGGGGGGGGGGGTGATTAGACACTTAGTACCAAAGTTGCAGTTTTTAGCAAATTTAAGTTTGAGTGGAGTTTAGGCACAAGTTTAACATTCACAACACATAGCAAGCAAGCATGCAAAGAGTATATGAGCAGCGGAAAGTAAAGCATGCAACTTGTAAGAATGTAAAGGGAAGGGTTTTGGAGGATTCAAACGCAATTGGAGACACAGATGTTTTTGGCGTGGTTCCGATAGGTGGTGCTATCGTACATCCACGTTGATGGAGACTTCAACCCACGAAGGGTAACGGTTGCTCGAGTCCACGGAGGGCTCCACCCAAGAAGGGTCCACAAAGAAGCAACCTTGTCTATCCCACCATGGCCGTCGCCCACGAAGGACTTGCCTCACTAGCGGTAGATCTTCACAAAGTAGGCGATCTCCTTGCCCTTACAAACTCCTTGTTTCAACTCCACAATCTTTGTCGGAGGCTCCCAAGTGACACCTAGCCAATCTAGGAGACACCACTCTCCAAGAAGTAACAAATGGTGCGTTGATGATGAACTCCTTGCTCTTGTGCTTCAAATGATAGTCTCCCCAACACTCAACTCTCTCTCATAGGATTTGGATCTGGTGGAAAGAAGATTTGAGTGGAAAGCAACTTGGGGAAGGCTAGAGATCAAGATTCATATGGTAGGAATAGAATATCTTGGCCTCAAACATGAGTAGGTAGTTCTCTCTCAGAACTGGTAAGTTGGAAGTGTAGGTTTGTTCTGATGGCTCTCTCCACGAATGAAGAGGAGATGGAGGGGTACATATAGCCTCCACACAAAATCTAACCGTTACACACAATTTACCAATCTCGGTGGGACCGAATCAACAAACTCGGTCAGACCGATTTAGTAAACCTAGTGACCGTTAGGATTTTCGGTGGGACCAAAATGCAACTTGGTAGGACCGATATGGTTAGGGTTAGGGCATAACTTAATCTCGGTGAGACCAATTACACAAACTCGGTGGGACCAATTTTGGTAATTAGCTAACCAGAGAGTTGGTCAGGCAAACTCGGTGGGACCGATTACTCAAACTCGGTGGGACTGATTTTGGTAATAAGTTAACCAGAGAGTTTGCATTGTAATCTCGGTAGGACCGATTGCTCAAACTCGGTTAGACCGATTTTGATAATGGACATACACAGAGAGATTACAATCCCATCTCGGTGAGACCGAGATCCCTATCGGTGAGACCGATTTGCCTAGGGTTTGTGGCAGTGGCTATGACATCTGAACTCGGTGGCGCCGGATAGAAAGAATCGGTGTGACCGATTTTGGCTTTAGGTTTAGGTCATATGTGGATGTGAGAAAATAGTTGAGGGTTTTGGAGCATATCACTAAGCACATGAAGCAAGAGGCTCATTAAGCAACACCGCATCCCTCCTTGATAGTATTGGCTTTTCCTATAGACTCAATGTGATCTTGGATCACTAAAATGTAAATTGAAGAGTCTTGAGCTTGAAGCTTTAGGCAATCCCTTGTCCTTAGCATCTTGAAGGAGTTTGACATCCTTTAGTCCATGACACTTCATTATTGAACTTGTCTGAAATATACTAGATAAAAGTGTTAGTCCAACAAGAGATATGTTGACATTAATTACCAAAACCACCTAGGGAGCACTTGTGCTTTCAGTCTCCCCCTTTTTGGTAATTGATGACAACATACATGAAAGCTTTAGATAAGGATATAAATAATAGCAGGTAAAGCTTTGGAAAGACATGTAACAAGCATAGGCTCCCCCTACATGTATGCAATCATGTGAAATATAGAATATAGAAGCATGTGAGAGCATAACCATGATAGAGTAGGCAATGTGTTACGTGTATCTTGGCCATATACATCAGAGCAAAGAATATTAAAGAAAATAGCTTCATGCTCATGAGTCCTTCTTGCAAACAGTATGTACATCAGCAAGAATTCCTCATACACATGATTATGATGCATATACTTACCTTGTAGTCTTGAGTTGGCTTAGGATGGAATGAACCTGCATAAACAAGGTTAGATAACACAGGTACATCTACTAGCCAGAGCAAACAGAAGAAACCACAAGAATACCAAGACTTGGATGACATGTAGAGAGTGAGTACTAAGTACCACATTGGATTAGACATGTCCCCAAGAGTAAAGATATGCAATGAATTTAAATGATTTCTTTCCCTTAGATGTCTTGCTCCCCCTGAATCTAGCATGGGATACTGGGAGAAGATAGGGAACAGAAAATCAGAGCTGAAGAATATGAATGAACAGAGCTAGTGCAAACTAATGCAAATAAGCACATATGAACATGTCTTTCCCCCAAAAAGACATGTGACATCTCTCCTCTTGAACAGCAAGCATCTGGGATCCTTGAGAAATACTTTCTACTTGAGTATTTTCTCCCCCTGGAGATCTCTCTCCCCCTGTGGAAGTGATATTCTCTGATGTGATCTCTCTCTAAATGAGAAGCTTTGATGTGATCTCTCTCTCCCCCTTTGGCATCAATTTCCAAGAAGGGCTTCTGGAATTTGTCGTGAATGGGTTTGATCCTTGAGTAATAGCACAAAGCATTTAAAAAATGTGATGCTTGTAGAGGACAGGATTCATTGAGTGGAGCTGGAACAGATGAAACACAGAATAAGTGGCAAACTATTTTTCCTGTGGTGAAATCGGTGGCACCGAGTTGTATGCTTCGATTGTACCAAAAGGATTCGGTTGGACCGGAAACAACAAGTCGGTGAAATCGAGTTCATCGCAGAGAAACCACTTGTCACCTCAGCTCACTAGACTAGTAAGATCTCACAAAGATTTGCAAGGAATTTACTGAAAGATATGCAAAGAATTGGATGCATAAAATGCAGAGCAAACAAAAAGAAATAAATCTAGATGAAGTTTTTTTGTAAGGGGAAACAAATATGCATGAGAAAAATGCAAAAACACAGAAAAGAACACAAGAGAACTTCATCTAGAGATGGTCGGCAACAAAGTCACCTATGTTAGAGTATATTGACTTAGGAGTCAAGTGAGATCACTTGATCATAGGTCATACTCATCGTTTAAGCTCAAAATGGGGTTACCATTTTTAGTTCAAGCATCTTGATGTATTCTCATCTTGTCGAGTTGCTTTAGCTCATGACTCGGAGTAAAGCTTCTCTAAGATGGAATAACATACCTTGGTTGGTGGTGTTGATCATGTAGTTGAACTTGTGTGGGTTGCTCAAGGTTGATGTAGCTCATCAAGAGTTGGGAGCACCACTTGGAATTTGAGTCCATCTACCTACATGGGTTAGATAACATGCAAGATGCAAATATATCCAAGACATAAGATTTTCATCATAAGAGAAATATCAAGGATTAGTCATAAGCTCATGTCTTGCATGTATCCAATGGAGTTTCTACTCCAAGTTTGAAGCATCAATGATGTTCAATTCCCCTCTCAACCTGCAAAACACTTTCTCATCAAGAGGTTTAGTGAATATATCCGCTAGTTTCTTTTCGGTGCGAACATGCTTAAGATCAATGTCACCCTTAGCAACATGATCTCGAATGAAATGATGACAAACTTCAATATTCTTAGTTCGAGAATGTTGCACAGGATTATGTCCAATTTTGATAGCACTTTCATTGTCACAAAGCAATGGAACATGTTTCACATATATCCCATAATCTTTAAGAGTTTGGGTCATCCAAAGTAATTGAGCACAACATGATCCAGCGGCAATGTACTCTGCTTCGGCGGTAGATAAGGATACCGAGTTTTGTTTCTTGGAGGACCAAGACACAAGAGATCTACCAAGAAATTGACAAGTACCCGAAGTGGACTTTCTATCAACCTTGTCTCCGGCATAGTCTGAGTCAGAGTAGCCAACAAGATTGAAAGAGGCCCTCTTAGGATACCAAATGCCAAAATTTGGTGTATGTATTAAGTATCTCACTATCCTTTTCACAGCCTTAAGATGACATTCTTTAGGAGCAGCTTGATATCTTGCACACATGCACACACTTAGCATAATATCGGGACGTGAAGCACATAGGTATAACAATGAACCAATTATAGAGCAATAAACCTTTTGATCAACCGGTTCGCCATCTTTGGTCAAATAAAGATGTCCACTAGTAGACATGGGTGTAGACATACCTTTGCATTCTTGCACATTGAACTTCTTGAATAAGTCCTTAGTGTACTTCATTTGAGAGACAAAGGTACCTTCCTTAGTTTGCTTGATTTGCAACCCAAGAAAGAATTTGAGTTCACTCATCATTGACATCTCAAACTTCTCCGACATTAGTTTTCCAAACTTCTCACTAAAATGAGGGTTAGTTGATCCAAATATGATATCATCAACATAAATTTGGCATACAAATAATTCTCCATTAACCCTTTTAGTAAAAAGAGTAGAATCAATTTTCCCAATTTCAAATCCCTTTCCAAGAAGAAACTTCGTTAAGCATTTGTACCAAGCTCTAGGAGCTTGTTTAAGACCATGAAGAGCTTTGTGAAGTTTGTAAACATGATTTGGTTTCTTAGGATTGACAAAGCCAGGAGGTTGTTTAACATAAACTTCCTCCTCTATTTCACCATTTAGAAAAGCACTTTTTATTTCCATTTGGTACAATGTCATATCATGGTGATTAGCATATGCAAGTAAGATGCGAATAGACTCAAGTCTAGAAACGGGGGCATAAGTCTCACCATAGTCCATACCTTCGACTTGTGTGTAGCCTTGGGCGACGAGACGTGCTTTGTTGTGAACTACTTGTCCATCTTCATCTTGCTTGTTGCGAAACACCCATTTGGTACCGATGATGTTGTGGTTGTTGTGGGGCTTCTCAACCAATGTCCAAACTTGGTTTCTCTCAAAGTTGTGTAGCTCTTCATGCATAGCGTTTATCCAATCCGGATCTTCCAATGCTTCTTCGACCTTCATAGGTTCAATGCTAGAGATGAAAGAATAGTTTTCACAAAAGTTAGCTAAACGAGTTTTAGAGCGAGTGATTCTCCTGGTTTGAATATCATTGTAGATTTGCTCAACGAGATGGTCTTTAGCAATTCTTGCTCGAACTCGTGAAAGCTTTTGCTTGGGTCTTGGTTGAACATCTTCTTCATCTTCTTCTTCTTCTTGATCGTTGGCGTTGTCGTTCTCTTGTCGTTGTGGAGAAGGAGGTTGTTGACGTTCTTGATGCACTTCCTCATTTTCTTCATCTTGGTGTGTCCCACTTGTGGATGCTTCCGTATCAACTCTTGGTTCACCTTGTCGTGAAGTAGAAGCTTCCACTTGGACGGACGAGGTACTCTCCTTCACCTCCGTTGGACGAACCTTGCCAATAGACAAGTCTTGGATTGCTTCCGAAGGATCTTTGTCTCCTACATCAATTGGCAATTGCTCTACTTACGAGCCGTTAGATTCATCAAACTTCACATCTACCGTCTCTTCAACCTTTTGGGTGAAGTTGTTGTAGACACGGTATGTGTGAGAGTTTGAGCCATAACCTAGTAGGAAACCTTCATAAGACTTAGAAGCAAATTTAGAACGATGATGCTTATCAAGAATGTAGCACTTTGAGCCGAATACTCAAAAGTATCCAACTTGGGGTTTGTTACCGGTGAGGAGCTCGTATGCCATCTTGCCGAGTAGCTTGTGAAGATACAAGTGATTTGTTGCATGACAAGCTGTCTCAACCGCTTCAGCCCAAAAGTGCTTCGGTGTCTTGTACTCATCAAGCATCGTTCTCGCCATTTTGATGAGCGTCCGGTTCTTCCTCTCAACAACTCCATTTTGTTGAGGTGTGTATGTAGCCGAGAACTCGTGTGAAATCCCTTATTCGTCAATAAAGGTGTCCACATTTGCGTTCTTGAATTCCATTCCGTTGTCGCTGCGAACCTTCTTGATCTTCACTTCAAATTGGTTTTGGGCCTTTCTAGCGAAGTTTTTGAAGATATTTTGGACCTGCGATTTATCATCGAGAAAGAACACCCACGTAAATCTTGAAAAATCATCAACTATAACTAGACCAAAAGAATTTCCACCGAGACTCTTGTAAGAGTTGGGACCAAAAAGATCCATGTGAAGTAGCTCAAGTGGCCTCCTTGTGGTCATGATGTTCTTCACGGGATGCCTTCCTCCAACCTGTTTACCGGCTTGACAAGCACTACAAAGTCTATCCTTATCAAATATGACATCATTAACACCAAGGATATGATTCGCTTTAATAAGCTTGTCAAGATTTCTGATGCCAACGTGACCTAGTCGTCTATGCCATAACCAACCTTTTGAGGATTTAGCAATGAAGCAACTTTTAGGTTGAGCCTTTTTAGTGAAATCAACAATGTATAGATCGCCTCTACATATGCCGGTAAAGACCATTTTATGATTGTCTCGACGAAACACTTGGCAATCTACTTCAGTAAATAGGACATTGAAACCGAAATCAGCAAGTCTAGATACTGAAAGTAAGTTGTAGCCAAGAGATTCAATGAGCATAACATTATGAATGGAGCTGTCATGTGATATGGCCACCTTACCGAGGCCAACCACCTTACCCTTTGAGTTGTCACCGAAAGTGAGATACTTTCGAGGCTAATCATTTTCAGCAAGCTCACGAAACATCTCTTTATCTCCGGTCATGTGATCGGTATATCCACTGTCAAGGACCCATTCCTTTCCTCCTGCCATATATCCCCGAAGATTTGCCATAAGACCAAAATTTCTCATTGCATCATCAAGATCAAAGTCATCATCATCATCCTCATCATAGTATCCATGTTCAACATCGTCATGTGGTGGATCAATTCCTAGTGAGAGTGATTCATTAGTATGAGTTTGACAATAATCTTGCTTATGAATTCTAGTGGCTTCGGAAATAATATAGCTAATAATTCCAACATTTCCTTTGGCACGCATAAGATTAGTAAGTTCAAATAGATGATCACCAAACATAGGATCATTGGAATTCATCTTAGTCAAGGCAATAGACTTATGAAGAATTTCATCAAGATTTTTCAAGGAATAATTAGGAAATCGTTCCTCAAGAAATTTCCATATAGTGTAGGCACACTCAAGAGTAACCAGTTTTATAATCAAGTTTCTAGGCAAGCCTCTAGTGATAAGATTAACAGTTCTGACATTCCTAATCATGTCAATAGACTCATCAAGAGTAGGATGCATAGGATTAACACAAGGTGCACAAGGACTAGCAATGTACTTGTTCAAATGATATTGATTGAAAATTACAAGCATCTCATTTTTCCACTCATGAAAATACTCTCCATCAAGAATAGGCACTCTATGTCCAAGACTCCCCAAAGTAGACTCATCCATCTTCCTCCAATGGTGATTAAACCAAGGCAATGGAGACCAAAGCTCTGATACCACTTGTAGGACCTTGAGAAGAGGTGTCTTGAGGGCAGGGGTGATTAGACACTTAGTACCCAAGTTGCAGTTTTTAGCAAATTTAAGTTTGAGTGGAGTTTGGGCACAAGTTTAACATTCACAACACATAGCAAGCAAGCATGCAAAGAGTATATGAGCAGCAGAAAGTAAAGCATGCAACTTGCAAGAATGTAAAGGGAAGGGTTTTGGAGGATTCAAACGCAATTGGAGACACGGATGTTTTTGGCATGGTTCCGATAGGTGGTGCTATCGTACATCCACGTTGATGAAGACTTCAACCCACGAAGGGTAACGGTTGCTCAAGTCCACGAAGGGCTCCACCCAAGAAGGGTCCACGAAGAAGCAACCTTGTCTATCCCACCATGGCCGTCGCCCACGAAGGACTTGCCTCACTAGCGGTAGATCTTCACAAAGTAGGCGATCTCCTTGCCCTTACAAACTCCTTGTTTCAACTCCACAATCTTTGTCGGAGGCTCCCAAGTGACACCTAGCCAATCTAGGAGACACCACTCTCCAAGAAGTAACAAATGGTGCGTTGATGATGAACTCCTTGCTCTTGTGCTTCAAATGATAGTCTCCCCAACACTCAACTCTCTCTCATAGGATTTGGATCTGGTGGAAAGAAGATTTGAGTGGAAAGCAACTTGGGGAAGGCTAGAGATCAAGATTCATATGGTAGGAATAGAATATCTTGGCCTCAAACATGAGTAGGTAGTTCTCTCTCAGAACTGGTAAGTTGGAAGTGTAGGTTTGTTCTGATGGCTCTCTCCACGAATGAAGAGGAGGTGGAGGGGTATATATATCCTCCACACAAAATCTAACCGTTACAAACAATTTACCAATCTCGGTGGGACCGAATCAACAAACTCGGTCAGACCGATTTAGTAAACCTAGTGACCGTTAGGATTTTCGGTGGGAGTGAAATGCAACTCGGTAGGACCTATATGGTTAGGGTTAGGGCATAACGTAATATCGGTGAGACCGATTACACAAACTCGGTGGGACCAATTTTGGTAATTAGCTAACCAGAGAGTTGGTCAGGCAAACTCGGTGGGACCGATTACTCAAACTCGGTGGGACTGATTTTGGTAATAAGTTAACCAGAGAGTTTGCATTGTAATCTCGGTAGGACCGATTGCTCAAACTCGGTTAGATCGATTTTGATAATGGACATACACAGAGAGATTACAATCCCATCTCGGTGAGACCGAGATCCCTATCGGTTAGACCGATTTGCCTAGGGTTTGTGGCAGTGGCTATGACATCTGAACTCGGTGGCGCCGGATAGAAAGAATCGGTGTGACCGATTTTGGATTTAGGTTTAGGTCATATGTGGATGTGAGAAAGTAGTTGAGGGTTTTGGAGCATATCACTAAGCACATGAAGCAAGAGGCTCATTAAGCAACACCTCATCCCTCCTTGATAGTATTGGCTTTTCATATAGACTCAATGTGATCTTGGATCACTAAAATGTAAATTGAAGAGTCTTGAGCATGAAGCTTTAGACAATCCCTTGTCCTTAGCATCTTGAAGGAGTTCCACATCCTTTAGTCCATGCCACTTCATTGTTGAACTTGTCTGAAATATACTAGATAAAAGTGTTAGTCCAACAAGAGATATGTTGACATTAATTACCAAAACCACCTAGGGAGCACTTGTGCTTTCAACGGTTATAAGAGGGCAGTTGTTCAGAGAAAGTGTAACTGGAGCCAGCCAGAAATGCATCACACCAGAAGAAGGCCGAATGATCCTCAATGATATTCACTCGGGGACCTATGGTCACCATGTGTCCTCTCGGACCATCATGGCCAAAGCATACCGAGCTGGATTTTACTGGCCTCATGCCAACGAGATGGCGAAAGAAATAGTAGACAAATGTGAAGGTTGTCAGTTTTACTCCAACATGTCCCATAAGACCGCATCAGCTCTGAAGACTATTCCACTCGTCTGGTCTCTCGCTGTCTCGGGGTTGGACATGGTTGGACCTCTGAGGATCGGCAGGAGTGGGTTTACCCATGTGCTGGTAGTAGTCGACAAATTTACCAAATGGATCGAAGCCAAGCCCATTAAAAACCTTGAAGCGAGTACGACTGTGAGTTTCATCAGAGAATTAATATTTAGATATGGTGTTCCGCACAACATCATCACACATAATGGGTCGAACTTTGATTCTGATGAGTTCAGGGCCTTTTGTGCTTCCCAAGGCACGAGGGTCGATTACGCTTCAGTCTCCCATCCTCAGTCGAATGGGCAGGCTGAAAGAGCAAATGGATTGATTCTCAAAGGATTGAAACCCCGATTGATGCATGACCTCAAGCATGCAGCAAGCGCTTGGGTTGACGAACTTCCATCAGTACTTTGGGGATTAAGAACAACTCCTAATCGGTCGATTGGAAAAACTCCATTCTTCTTAGTCTATGGAGCTGAAGCTGTACTCCCAAGTGATCTACTCCACAATGCGCCACGAGTCGAGCTCTTCTCGGAAGCAGAAGCAGAAGAGGCTCAACAAGATGCAGTCGATCTCCTGGAGGAAGAAAGGGAGATGGCCTTGATCCGGTCAACCATTTACCAACAAGACTTGCGTCGATTCCATGCCAGAAACATAAGGGGTCGAGCATTTCAGGAAGGAGACTTGGTTCTTTGAGTGGACCAGCAGAGACCACACAAGCTCACTCCTGCTTGGGAGGGCCCCTTCGTCATCACCAAAGTGCTCCACAACGGAGCATATCGTCTTTTCAACGTCGAGCACAAGAAAGATGACCCACGCGCGTGGAATGCAGATCTGCTTCGCCCCTTTTACTCTCAAGCATTCAGACTGTTGAGATGTAATAAGAAATACCTTTTAGTTTGATTATCAAAGACATGATTTTATAGTCTTCCGAATGATTGTTGTTCATTTTTTACATGTACTAAAATCCCCGAGTGGGTGACTTAGCTGCGAATCCGTTTTGCCTAAGTTGAAAATAAAAATCGTACCGAGTGATAAGCCAGCCTCTCACTCTGGGGCTTAGTTGCAAATCTGTTTTCGCCTAAGTGTTCCTACCGAGTGGTGAGCCAGCCTCTCACTTGGGGGCTTAGTTGCGAATTTGTTTTCGCCTAAGTGTGAAAAAATCCTACCGAGTGGTGAGCCAGCCTCTCACTCAGGGGCTTAGGTGCGGTCCAATACTCGCCTAAGTGATAA
>NC_041389.1:434534509-434560920 GCF_002162155.2 Triticum dicoccoides | reverse complement strand
CCGAGTGGTGAGCAATCTTCTCACTTGGAGGCTTAGCTGCAGTCCAGTACTCCCCTAAGTATTAAAAATCCTACCGAGTGGTGAGCAACCCTCTCACTCGGGGGCTTAGCTGCAGTCCAGTACTCGCCTAAGTATTAAAAATCCTACCGAGTGGTGAGCAATCCTCTCACTTGGGGACTTAGCTGCAGTCCAGTACTCGCGTAAGTGTTAAAAAATCCTACTGAGTGGTGAGCAAGCCTCTCACTCGAAGGCTTAGTTGCAGTCCAGCACTCGCCTAAGTACAAAAAATCCTACCGAGTGGCGAACAATCCTCTCACTCGGAGATTTAGCTGTGGTCCAGTACTCGCCTAAGTTTAAGAAATCCTACTAAACGGTACGGGTCGACCACGACCGTTCCCCCGGGGCTGCACCGTCAAGAAGAAGGATGAGATTGTGCACACTGCTTAGCTGCAGTCCAGTACTTGCCTAAGTATTAAAAATCCTACCGAGTGGAGAGTGGTACGGGTCGACCATGACCCCTCCCCCCGGGGCTGCACCGTCAAGAAGAAGGATGAGATATTGCGCACCACCGAGGCGAACTCACGCCAGGGCGAGCTGCTTTCAGGGATGTCAAGACCATTGTTGAATGCCTCGCTGATGAGCTGATCAATGCTGCCAAAGGTTCATCCAACAGCTAGTTGCTTTCAGGGACGTCAAGACCATTGCCGAGTGCCTCGCTGATGAGCTGATCAATACCGCTCAAGGCTTGTCCAATAGGTCGACTGCATCAAGAGTACAAACACAACTTATTCGAAGATAAGCTAAGTTTAGATAAATCCAAAGGTTTCTAACAGCGAATTAAAAGTACTCGGGTGTCAGGCCCGAAGGAGTTTTAACAATTACAGATTCATTCGGCATTCCGAGGCAAATAAGGGTGAAGCATAATGTTTTTTCGATCACTCGGCGGGAGAAGGGCTGGCTGGATCGCAGAAGCTGTCAAGGTCAATGATGTCCGCAATGCGAGTGGCAGCCTCAAGGAAGGTGTCCATGAAGGACTGGAAGGTGTGCTTCTTTGTGTTCGCAACCTTGAGGGCCGCGAGCTTCTCTTCTTTAGCGTCTTTGCAGTGCACTTGGACCAATGACAGGGCAACATCAGCGCCACAACAAGCGGCAGATTTCTTCCACTCCTGCACTCTGCCAGGGATTTGGTTTAGTCGAGTCATCAGTGACTCGAGACCCTGTGGAAGTTCCTCCTGGGGCCAGAGTTCGGCATCAACCCGAGTCATCGCCGCTTTCGGTCGAGCCAGATAAGCAACAATGCTGTCCATCCGTGATTCCAACCACAGCAAGTCCATATCAACATCATCTTTAACCGGGCAGTGGATGGGGTCGAGACCCGTCTCAACCTGCCCAGTCTCGGCCTTAAAGTCCCGAAAAAATTCTGCACAATCAAAGAAAATAGTGAGTCGATGGCATAACAAGATATTCCAATCGGCAGCAATCAGTCAGTCTAGCAACGATATCTTCAAGTTTCAGGACCAATTTTGCAGCAAGCTGTTCCAGATAGGACTCCAACTCGCCCGTTTTGTCTCTGAGGCCTCCGACTTTGTTGGTCAGGTTCTCCTTGTCTTTCCTCAGCTTCTTGACTTCCCGATTGGCGTCAGAGATGGCGGTCTTCAACTTCGCGTTCTCCTCTTCCAACTTGCCGACTGATGCCAGCTTCTTGTCCGCAAGCATTGTCTTCTCACGTGCTTCCTTCTGAGCAGCAACAAGGTCCTGGTCCTTCTCCAAAGCTTCCTTCATTTTCTCTAAAGAAACAACACTCTTTAGACAAGCCTGAAGTTGACGGTTTTCACTACGCACATCTGCTTGTGTGAAGTCACTTGGTTCAAAGAGACTGAAAGGAAAAATAGTGAAAGATGCGAGCTACTAAGTGGGCAAGAGTCAATTGGTTACCTCCCATGATAGTCGTCTCTTCTTGAGCAGCCTTGAGGTTCTTCTTTGCGAGTTCAAGATCAAGTTCAACGCTGATATGATTCTTCTTTAACTCAGAAAGTCGAGCTCCAAAATCACAAGACCTCTGCAGTCAGCGAGAGAGATATGTCAATCGACAGAAATAAGAGACAATGATTGTCGGTGTCAAAACTGGAGGATCTCGGGTAGGGGGTCCCGAACTATGTGTCTAGGCAGATGGTAATAGGAGACAAGGGACACGATGTTTTTACCCAGGTTCGGGCCCTCTTGATGGAGGTAAAACCCTACTCCTGCTTGATTAATATTGATGATATGGGTAGTACAATAGTTGATCTACCACGAGATCAAAGAGGCTAAACCCTAGAAGCTAGCCTATGGTATGATTGTTGTTCATCCTACGGATTAAATCTCTCCGGTTTATATAGACACCGGAGAGGGCTAGGGTTACATAGAGTCGGTTACAATGGGAGGAGATCTTCATATCATATCGCCAAGCTTGCCTTCCACGCCAAGGAAAGTCCTATCCGGACACGGGACGAAGTCTTCAATCTTGTATCTTCATAGTCCGGGAGTCCGGCCAAAGGCCATAGTCCAGCCATCCGGACACCCCCTAATCCAGGACTCCCTCAGTAGCCCCCGAACCAGGCTTCAATGCCGGTAAATCTGGCGCACGAGTTTGTCTTCGGCATTGCAAGGTGGGTTCTTCTCCAAATTCCATGTTCCTGTCGAATAGTGTCCGGCTTCTAGTGTGTGCTGCTCTCCTCAGCTTCTGTGCCCAATAATGACCATCTTCCATGTGTCAAACGAATGCGAAAAGCCAGGTTTTTTTACATTTACCCCCCCAGCCGCGTAAATGAGCCGCCCATAAAAGAGACGGGGATTTAGATCCAATTCACACCACCTTCCCTCCGCGAGCATTCATCAGAGCGCTTTCGACAAAGATCCAATCCACCATGGCCGATTGAGGCAGCTCCTCCTCTCGCCTCTCCAGCCCTCGGCTTGGAGGTTGCGAGCGGTGTTCCGTCCCGCATAGCGAGCTAGTAGCGCTTCAATCCAGGATTGCCACCTATAGTGGCGGAGAGCAGGCAGAGAGCGTCCCCAATCCCTCCCAAGGAGAGAGGGTATGCCTAGTCCCTTATTTAATAAGAGGTCTCGGATTTCCAATTCATCCTTTTCTCCGAGGGCTACTGGAGTTTTATGGCCTCCAGCTACACAACCTCACGCCTGCCTCCGTACTGCATATTGCGGGCTTCGTGGCCCTCTGCGAGCTGTTTTTGGGCATCGAGGCTCACTTCGCGCTGTGTAAGAGGTTGTTCTGCCTTGTGCCCCGCTCTCAAGAGGGGTCAATTTATCAAGTGGGCGGAGCCGAACTATGGCGCATCGCTGGGACCGGATATCTATCCGGAACCCCAAAGAAGGCGTCCGAGGACTGGCCTTCGGAATGGTTTTATGTGGATGATGTCCCCCTGCCGGACCCTGTACGGACCGGCCTCCCTGAGTTCAATAACGCTCCGTTGAAGAAACGCCTAAGCTGGCACCCACGGAACCCTCAGAGGGAAACTGACAGGGACGTCCTTTACCTGATGAGCCGGATACGGTTACTGGCTCATTCCGGATTGACCATGATCGAGGTCATGGCCACATGCATTATGCGGTGGGTGCAGCCGCTTCAGTACAGAGGCCACCCCATGTGGAATTTCAACGGGGAGGACGACGCCACCCGGTGCGGTCGCAACGGGCTGGATTCGGCTACCACTCTAACGAAGATCTTATCCGCTTTGTACAAGGGAGAAGGAGAGGAATTCCTCCGTGTCAACCCACGGGGCGGATTCTCTATGTACAGTCCTCCAAGTTGGGTAAGCGAACATTTTCACTTGCCTAGCTGTTTTCAAATTCCCACAATTGAGTACTTAGTCTAGCAATTTTGACGCAGGAGCTGCGCCAGACCGTGAAGGAGATAAACAACCCTCCTCCACAACCCGAGGACCCGGAACGGTCCCTCGATCCGGACTCCCAAGAGGATCCGGACTTATGTGTGGAGCTAATTGATGGGGTGTTTCATCAATTGAGTAAGGACAATACCTTAGTGGCCATTACGGCCGACTATCCCGGACTACTTCCGGCCTCAAAGGTAACCGAGACCGAAGTCCCAACACTTTCAAGAGGATACATCCATGCCTTATTTTGATTGCCATAAACCAATAGTGTTTCATTTTGCAGGGGAAATCCTTGAGGCGGAGGGCCGAGCATGCGGTGGGTAGCCAACAAGGGCCGGTGAAGCCAGGCGGGCTAAAGAGAAGTGCGGACCGGATCGAGATCCCGGCACAACGGTAGGGCGTACAATTTTAACGCCTATGGTTTGTGCCCTCAAGTCACACTAACGCTCATGCTCTCCTCAGGAAGAAGAGCGCCCGCCGGACTATGTCCACCGACCAGGCTTCAAGGCCGGGTCCGGAAGCGGAGGTGAACACGGTGCGCGTACCAGACGTTCCTCCGACAGAGGATGCGGATGGGCTGTCTGCCACAAATTAAGAGGTGGAGAGTGCCATGAACCACAGGCGTCGTCGGACTATTCTTCGTGACGCATGTTTTTTCCAAGAGGCGTTGGACGCCTTTAATACGGGAGATGCGTACCTCCGTGCCGCTTAAAATGGTCTAGCCAGAGCCACAGAGTAGTATGTGAAAGACATACGGGTGAGTAAATCTGATGGTTATATATGTCAGTAGCCCCCGAGACTTGAAACAGTTAAAATAACTGATTTAAGGATCATATGGTATGCAGGATCTTACAAAAAAGAATGCGCAACTGTCCCAGGAGCTGGAAGAATGCAAGGCCCAACTTGAGGCCGCACTGGCCGCTTCAGAGAGCATCAAGGGGGCTTCCTCAGGTAATATATGCTTCAAAAGGTAATTCTGTTGGGACGTGCAGCATGTGTGCAATTCTGACAATAACAGTGCAGATGGGGCCGGATTGAATCTGGACAAGCAACAACTCCTATGCCAGTTAAAAGCCAGCGAGAGCGTGCTGACGAGGGTGAGGCAAGAGAAGAACAAGCTTCAAGATGCCAACACACAGCTGGGCGAGGAACTGAAGGATGTTCGTGCTCATCTGTCTGATTCCGTAAAGGAGAATCAGCGACTTCGACGCGACATTTTTAGTAAGTGCTTAAGCGAATCTTCAAAAAAGAGTTCGGCGGGGAAGTCGATTAACAGAGCTATGTCTGCAGATATGGTGACAGACCGGCCCGCGGAGGAAATGCCTGGTTCTGCGAGGGATCTTCTCCCCGAGCTATTGCAACTGCATGAACGAGTTCGGCAGGTGATGCAAGGCGTCGTCCAGGCTTTGTGGCCATCCCTCTCCCTGCCCGAAGGCCTTGAAGAGCTTGCAGAGAAGCTGAAGGGAGTGCGACAGTGCTTCCATTTATGGAAGATATCGGCCTGCCGTCAAGGCGCCAGGGAGGCCTGGGCCATGGTGAAGACGCGGTACACAAAGGCTGACCCAAACCGCATGGCCGAAGTCGGCCCTTTGGGGCCCGACGGGAAGGAGATCCCGTCAGTTTAGTGTATGGCCAGGTAGAGCTGGCCGCCAAGTATTCCCAATAGGACTGTAGATTAGACAGCCTGTTGGATGGTATTGAAGAAGAATATACCCAGTCAAATTGACTATGTAATTTAAAATGACATGTAAAATGCCTTCTAGCCAGATTGTAGATCGTTTGTCATTGCGGACCTTTTCGCTTCAACCTCTGGAACTGATAGTCCGGAGTGTGTCCGAATACCCTCTCGGTTATGTAAGAACCGGGGCATGCATGGAGACCAGGCGTAGGGGTCATAAGTGCTTTAGCAGACAAGTGCACAACTAGTTATGTTATATTACATGGTTAGTAAGAAACATCTTCCAGGGAGAATAGTTCCGTTAGGGGTTCCTTTCGCTGGCAGGCATGCCCTAAAGTGCATGTCCGGACTGCGTAGAAAAGCAGAAAAACATCTGGGGGCAGATAAATAAACAAGTGAAAAGTCATCTTTTAGTTCACCGACCGAACATTCCCTTAAGAACGCTAGCTTTCGGCTTCACCTAGTCTGAGGTACACATCCGGCTGACCCAGCAGTAACAATCGCAGAGGTGCTCCCTTTACCACCTAGCCGAACAAACGGGAACGTAGGGGTAAGCACAGGAGCCAGGCAACCCAGCTTGGCCAAAACTTAAGTCATATCGATGCATATAATGATGCATAAAAGGTTCATGCGGAAGTGTCACACATGTTTTGGGCATGGAGCCCGTGTATATAAGCTTCTGATAAAGAAGGCCCCAGGTATAATGAGTGCGGGTGGCGCGTCAATTATGTGCGAACAATCGTGCAGGTGGGAGAAAGAAAGAATGAAGGAGGAGAAAAATACCAGGCAGCTAAAATTTTAAAAAAAGGAAGGTGATAGAGGAAGGAGATGAACACATAGTCCGGTGCTAGGCGTAGAATCTTTGTAGGCATGCTGCGTTCCATGGGTTCGGCTCGAGTCGATTGTCCGATGCATTTCGCAGACGGTACGCTCCACCAGTCAGGACTTGGTCGATTATGAAGGGGCCCTCCCATTTGGGCTTGACTTTGTCCCTTTTCTTGTCCGGCAGGCGTAGAACTAGTTCGCCAACATTGTAAGTTTTGGCCCATACTTCTCTGCTTTGATATCGTCGATCCTGCTGTTGATAGAATGCAAAACGGGCCTTTGCGCGTCACGCTCCTCTTCCAATGCGTCCAAGCTGTACCGCCGATCGAGCTCGGCTTCTCTTTCTTCGTACATGCGCACACGAGGTGAGTCATGGATTATGTCGCAGGCAGGACTGCCTCTGCACTGTATACCATAAAAAATGGTGTGAATCCGGTAGTGCGATTCGACATGGTCCGCAGCCCCCAGAGTATGGAGTCAAGCTCCTCTACCCAGTGCGTGTTAGATTCCTTGAGGGATTGCACTAATCTGGGTTTGATGCCGCTCATGATTAGACCTTTGGCTCGCTCGACTTGACTGTTAGTTTGTGGGTGATAGACTGAAGCATAATTGAGCTTAATGCCCATGTTTTTGCACCATAGTTTAACTTCATCGGCCGTAAAATTTGTGCCATTGTTAGTAATGATGCTGTGGGGGACGCCGTAACGGTGCACAACCCCGGATATGAAGTCTACCACCGGTCCGGATTCGACCGTCTTAACAGGCTTGGCCTCTATCCATTTGGTGATTTTATCCACCATGACCAGTAGATATTTTTGCTTGTGGGTTCCTCCTTTAAGGGGTCCAACCATGTCAAGCCCCCAGACCACAAAAGGCCAAGTAATGGGTATGGTTTGTAGGGCGGTAGGTGGCATGTGGCTTTGATTAGCGAATAGTTGGCAACCGACGCATCGCTGGACTAAGTCCTGAGCATCTGCCCGGGCCGTCGGCCAATAAAATCCGGTACAGAAGGCCTTGCTCACAAGGGCTCGGGCTGCGGCGTGGTGCCCGCCGAGTCCGCCATGAATTTTTGCCAGAAGGTTCCGCCCTTCCTCTTCGCAGATACACCTTTGAAGGACTCCGGTGGTGCTTTTCTTATAAAGCTCTCCTTCGTGGACTTTATAGGCTTTAGATCGCCGCACTATGCACCGTGCCTCATTTTGGTCCTCGGGGAGTTCCTGCCTAGTTAAGTAGGCTAAGAATGGTTCTGTCCACGGGGCAATTACTGCCATTATTACGTGGGCTGAGGGTGTGACTTCGTTGACGGAGTCTTCAGTTGTGTCAGTGTGTTCGGGGTCAGGTGATGCGGCCCGGTTTGGATTGTTAATTCTGGATTCCCCTTCCCATTGTACGGATGGCTTGAATAGCCTTTCCAGGAAATTGTTGGGGGGTACTGCATCACGCTTTGCGCCGATGCGTGCCAGGATGTCTGCTGCCTGATTATTTTCCCGGGCTATATGGTGGAATTCCAGCCCTTCGAACCGAGCTGACATATTTAGGACGGCGTTGCGATAAGCTGCCATTTTCGGATCTTTGGCGTCAAAGTCTCCATTTATTTGGGATATCGCGAGGTTCGAATCCCCACGCACCTCTAGGCGTTGAATGCCCATGGAGACTGTCATCCGGAGGCCGTGTAGAAGGGCCTCATATTCGGCTGCATTGTTGGAGTCCGTATACATTATCTGGAGTACATATTGGACTGTATCTTCTGTTGGGGACGTCAGGACGACGCCAGCCCCCAGACCCGCCAGCATTTTGGAGCCGTCAAAGTGCATGGTCCAGTTGGAATATGTGTCGTACTCTTTAGGGAGTTCGGCTTCAGTCCATTCAACGACAAAGTCGGCCAAGGCTTGCGACTTGATGGCTCGCCGTGGCTTATATGTTATGTCGAACGGGAGGAGCTCAATGGCCCATTTGGCAATCTGGCCCATTGCATCGCGGTTGTTTATGATATCGTTAAGAGGTACTTCGGAGGCTACTGTTATCGAACACTCTTGAAAGTAGTGTCGTAGCTTCCGGGATGCCATGAATACTGCGTATGCTATTTTTTGATAATGCGGGTACCTGGACTTCATGGAGTGAGGACAGTGGACACGTAGTACACTGATTTCTGGACAGGGAATTCGTGTCCGTCCGTTTCTCGTTCGACGACGAGGACTGCGCTTACAACTTGGTGAGTTGCTGTGATGTATAACAACATTGGTTCACCGATGTTTGGCGCGGCCAGGACAGGGTTTGTCGCCAGTATAGCTTTTATTTCTTCAAGTACGGCTGTGGCGGCATCCGTCCACTCGAAGTGTTCGGTGCGCCGGAGGAGGCGGTAAAGGGGTAATGCCTTTTCCTCCAAGCGGGAGATGAAGCGGCTCAGAGCCGCCACGCATCCAGTCAATTTTTGTATTTTCTTGAGATCTTTTGGAATATCCAATTGTGATAGAGCTCGGATTTTGGCTGGGTTTGCTTCAATTCCTCTACCGGATACAATGAAGCCCAAGAGCTTTCCGGCTGGCACGCCGAAACGCATTTTCTGGGTTAAGCCTAATGTCATATGTTCGGAGGTTATTGAACGTGAGCCTCAAGTCGTCTATTAGAGTTTCGACGTGTTTGGTTTTGACGACCACATCATCCACGTACGCTTCAATCGTTTTGCCGATCTGGTTGGCCAGACATGTCTGAATCATGCGCTGATATGTTGCGCCGGCATTTTTGAGCCCGAAAGGCATTGTATTGAAGCAGAATGGGCCGTATGGGGTAATGAATGCCGTTGCGGCTTGGTCTGACTCTGCCATCTTGATTTGGTGGTAGCCAGAGTATGCATCGAGGAAACACAATGAATCGTGTTCTGCAGTGGCATCGATGATTTGATCAATGCGGGGGAGGGGGAAGGGATCCTTTGGGCAGGCCTTATTTAGGTCTTTGAAATCGACGCATAGGCGCCAGGATTTGTCCTTCTTTGGTACCATTACCAGGTTTGCTAGCCAGTCCGGATGTTTTATATCTCTGATGAGTCTGGCTTCCAGTAGTTTGGCTAGCTCCTCACCCATGGCTTGTATCTTAGGTTCGGAGAAATGCCGAAGAGTCTGCTTAACGGGCTTGAATCCTTTTAGGATGTTCAGGCTGTGCTCGGCCAGCCTGCGTGGGATTCCTGGCATGTCTAAAGGGTGCCAGGCAAAAATGTCCCAATTTTCTCGTAAGAATTCTCTGAGTGCGGCGTCTACATCAAGGCTTAGCTGTGCCCCGATGGAGGCCGTTTTAGTAGTGTCCGTTGGATGGACTTGGAACTTGACTATTTCGTCTGCCGGCTTGAAGGAGGTGGACTTGGATCTTTTGTCAAGTATCACGTCATCCCTGTCCACCGTGGAGCGCAACACAGTTAGTTCCTCGGACGCTAGGGCTTCGGATAATGCCTCTACGGCCAGTGCGGCTGTCTTGTTTTCGACGCGGAGCGCTGTGTCCGGATCACTAGCAAGGGTGATGATTCCGTTGGGCCCGGGCATTTTGAGCTTCATGTACCCGTAATGGGGTATAGCTTGAAAAATTGTGAATGCTTCTCGCCCTAACAAAGCGTGGTATCCGCTGCTGAACGGGGCCACTTGAAATGTGACCTCCTCGGATCTGTAATTATCCGGCGTGCCGGACACCACATCCAGTGATTTTACCTGAACAGCACGCTTCCCGCATGGGGATTATTCCTCTAAAGGTTGTGTTGCTTCGCTCAATGCGGCTCCAGTCTATTTCCATTTTCCGCAGGGTTTCCTCATAGATGAGGTTCAATCCGCTGCCACCGTCCATGAGTACCTTTGTAAGCCAGAAGCCGTCCACTATCAGACTAAGGACCAGTGCGGCTGGTGCTCGGGCTGTCCGGAATTTAGGTTCGTCACTGGCATTAAAGGTAATTGCCGTGTCGCTCCATGGGTTTATTGTCGCTACTTGGTAGACTTCGGTAAGGCTGCGGAGCGTTCGTTTCCTTGCATTGTTTGATGCGAAGGTCTCGAAGACTGTTGACACCGTGTTCGTGTTTCTGGGGTGGTGCTCTGCGGATTCTGGAGTTAGAAGCTCCTTGCCACTTATGGCCACCTGCCGGAGTATCCAACATGCTCTAAGGCTATGAGTTGGTGTGACGTCCCCTGTACTATGAATTTTACAGGGTCCATTGAGCCATCCCTCAAGTACGGTTCCATACCCTATAGAGGGTTTTTGTTTTTTGCTGTGTGGCCCAGGTGCCTGGCGATAATGTGCCCTTTTGTTTCGGACTGGGATTGAATTCAGGGTCGGATTGTCCCAGAATTTTGTTTCGGTTTTTCGAACACTTTCTGCCGCATAGTACTTTCGTACTATGGATGTCAAGTCGGCGAAGCATGTAATTTCGCGGCGACTTATGGCGTTGAGGATTCCGATGTCCGTGCAGTTGTTACAGAAGAATGAAATTGCATCCCTCTCACGGCAGTCTTTTATCCTGTTCATAACCAGGAGGAATCTGGCCCAGTAATGGTGTACTGCTTCCCCGAGCTCTTGCCGAATTTGGGATAGATCCCTTATATTTGGGTGGGCGGGTGGATTTAAATCCGGAACCTCGCCCGATCTAAGACTCAGAGGCCAAGAAATTTCCAAACTCGGAAGCTTGTTTTCTTGGGCGTTATTCAATGAATCAGGCCCACTACCTGACTTTAGGTTCAAGGCTTGGGCGACGTCCACCCCTCCGCGGATGTCCGGCTTGGAGGGATCAGGAATCTGGACATATCTGGTCCTTAGGATGGGCGAAGATTCGCCGCATTGTTTCTCCACCACTTCAACATGGTGGGTGACCTGGGGAGAGTCAATCTCTCTCTGATCGGGTTTAAGCCCAATCTGGCCGTAATCTGTAGCGACTCCCAGGGCGGTGATGCGATCCAAGAGCTCATTTAAGGAATAGAGCTCCATCGAATCTAACCGCTCGGTGAGTTCCGAGATGATGTGGAGATCGCTTCCGATGACCCGAGAGGTCGTCATCGGCGCGGCGGCCGAACAGGCGGTCATCAAAAAGCCGCCTAACCAGAGAGTTTGGCCGACAGCGAAGGCTCCTTTAGTAACAACGCCGTCTTTAAAGACGGGGTGCGGCATCCTTCCTGACGGTGACGACACAGAGGAACTCTCAATGAAAGCACCAATGTCGGTGTCAAAACTGGCGGATCTCGGGTAGGGGGTCCCGAACTGTGCGTCTAGGCGGATGGTAACAGGAGACAAGGGACACGATGTTTTTACCCAGGTTCGGGCCCTCTCGATGGAGGTAAAACCCTACTCCTGCTTGATTAATATTGATGATATGGGTAGTACAAGAGTTGATCTACCACGAGATCAGAGAGGCTAAACCCTAGAAGCTAGCCTATGGTATGATTGTTGTTCGTCCTACGGACTAAATCTCTCCGGTTTATATAGACACCGGAGAGGGCTAGGGTTACATAGAGTCGGTTACAATGGGAGGAGATCTTCATATCATATCGCCAAGCTTGTCTTCCACGCCAAGGAAAGTCCTATCTGGACACGGGACGAAGTCTTCAATCTTGTATCTTCATAGTCCGGGAGTCCGGCCAAAGGTCATAGTCCGACCATCCGGACACCCCCTAATCCAGGACTCCCTCAATGATAGTGATAAGTTACTCTAAGACTACTGCCAAATCAAATATTCAACAATAGTCTCGGGGACTACACCCAGTGGGTGCACTTAGCATGCCCCCACTGGTTCAGATCAACACTCGGCAGGGTCTGCCCAGCGTGAGTCAAAAAAAGAGAGAGAAGATTCTAAGACCTCAGTCGACTGCCAACAGTCGACCGTGGTCTCGGGGACTACACCCAGTGGGTGCACTCGGCGTGCCCCCACTGATCCGGATAGATTACTAAGACTCAGGACGAGTTGAGTGAAGTGGAAGATTTCCTAAACTTTAGTCACAAGCACACCCTAGTGGGTGATCGGATATAAAACAACATTCAAAAAGTTTAGTTGGAGTTCGCTGACCTTAACATTGGTTTGCAGGGCGGTGCTGGCGTTATAAGCCACCTGACTGGCCTCGTGCATCACCTTCACCTGCTCCATGACAAGGTTCACCTGGCGAAGAGCCTCCCTGGCAGCACTTGGCGAATCGTCCGGAGTCTGATATGCAGCGAAGAGTGATGGCTCCAAGGGAGTTGAAGCAGCTACTGGGTCAGACGAGTGGAGTTGCACTAGGGCGGCAGTAACCAGAGCAGTCGACCCTGACGGACGATCAGTCGTCAGCGGGCTGGCAAATGTGACGTTGGTCCGAACTGGATCTCCAGAACGTTCGACCACCCCCTCAAGCACCGGCGTCGACTGAGGGACTTGAACTTCAAGTTTTCTCCTGCTCGAGCCTCCACCTCTCCTCCTCCTCTCCTGTAGAGGCACTTCCGCCTCTTCATCATCAGGAAGCACGACAATGTCTCGTGGTACTGCGGCAAAAAGGAAAAAATAATCAGAAATTTATCCGACCAACAATCTCAGTCGACGGAACAAGTTTTTTTATCAAACACACTCACCAGCTCGGGAGGTGGCCGCGTCATCGGTTTCCTCATCTCCTGGGGCCTTGTCAATGTCCATATCAGTCGCAGCAGAAGTGGGGCTGGAAAGATAGAAGATCCACTCGGTAACCAACAGAAATGCCAATCGGAAGAAAGGAACGCAGAGAGATAAATTTCTCACCCAGAGGCGATTGGAACATCCATCTTGATCCTCGGCAGAGTCTTCCGAGCCTTCAGGGGCGCGACCTTAGGCTGCTTAGCCATCTTTTCAGTCGGCTCAGGAGTCGATGTTCGATCCCACTTCTGCGCCTTGGTACTGGAAGCCATGGCCTTGCCCTGCTCGCCTGCTGGATCATGATGCTATTTGGATCGACTCTCCAGGCAGGGCGGCGGTTCGACCTCCACGTCATCGTCGGCTTCATCACTCTCCTCCTCGTTGTCACCGTCTGACGATTGATACTCGCCGCTTTCGTTTGCGCTATCCTCCCCTTCCTGGTCCTGCTCCCGGGTCTGCTCGCCATTGGGAATGGAGTACATCTCAGTATAAACCTGCAGAAACAAGAAGTCGAGTGGATTGCAGTCAGTGCCAGAGACATATGCAAGATACACGAGAAATCAGTCGGAGGCAGAAGTTCGAACCTTGTCGGGTGGATTGCTGTCACTAAAGGGAGCGACCCTCCTAGCCCCCTGGGGTTGTCCTTGTTGCCCATGATGCTCTTCAGCCATCCAGCCACCGTCTTGGCCGAGACCTCCTCCGGGTGAACCCGAGCGGTGTCGTTGGCACCGGAGTACATCCACACCGGATGGTCCCGAGCCTAAAGCGGTTGGATGCGCCGACTGAGATACACCTCCAGTTGGTCCATCCTAGTTACGCCCTGATTGATCAGCTAGACCACCCTCTTGACCAGCATGTCCGTCTCCATCCTCTTTGCGACAGTCACTTTCAGCGAGGAAGGAATTTGAACGCGATCGAAGGAGAAAGGGGGAAGTCCAGTCGACTGACCCGGGGTAGGGATGTCCTGACAATAGAACCAGGTCGACTGCCAGCCCCTGATCGATCCGGGAAGGGTCATGGACGGAAAAGATCTCCTCTTCCTCTTCGGGATCCCCAAACCACCACACATTTGAATGACATGCGTTTTCTCATCACCCGAGTTGGCCTTCTTGACCGACTGGGAACGGACAGTGAAGATGTGTTTGAAGAGACCCCAGTGCGGTCGACAGCCAAGGAAATTTTCACACATAGACACAAATGCCGTGATATAGATGATGGTGTTGGGAGAGAAGTGATGGAGTTGGGCTCTGAAGAAGTTCAGAAACCCCCGGAAAAAGGGATGCAGAGGAAGCGAAAAACTACGGTCGACGTGGGTGGCGAGCATGACACACTCACCCGGTCGCGGCTGCGGCTCCATTTCCCCCTCTGACAGCCTCGCAGCACCGTCGGCAACCAACCTGAGCTCGGCCAGCTCATCCAGATCTTCTTGCCGGAGCGTGGATCGAATCCAGTCACCCTGGATCCATCCCGTCGGCAGCGCCGATCGCGACGACGACCCGCGCTGGGTCTTCTTGCTCTTCGCCGCCCCCATCGCCATCTTCACGCGTTCCAGCGCGGCGGTCTTGTCCTTCACCATTGCCGCGGAGCGACGGCGCTGGGTGCGGTGGAGCTACACGCGGAGGAGAAGCGGAGGAGAAAGGGGAAGATTGGGAGCGCACGACACAACGCCTCGGCCTCACCGCCTTTTAAAGGGCCATTTCCGAGTGCCTGACACGCGGGCCCGGGCGATCCTGTCAAATCTCTGCTACAGTCACGCACCTGATACATGGCGAAAAAGGTGGTGCGGGGATCGAGGCATCCCTGCTTATCCAATCCGATTACAACGACACCCTCCGTCCCGTGCGCTTCCCCGAAATTTCGAATCCCGCCGAATCCGGGATACGCAATAATCAATCGCGCCGGAGATTTCGCAACAGAAGACGATGGTCGATGGACGATGTCATTAATTCACTCGACAACTTCAGAATCGATCGAGGCAACTGAAATGAAGCTAAAAGTTTGGACGCTAGCCGTCCATTCGACGCAAGCACTCGCGAAGCACGAAGGATGAAGCGAAGTCCACTGCGATCTACTTTTCCACTCGGTTCTCAATCCATTCGGGGCTAGTGATGAGGATACAGACCTGGGATAGGGTCATAGGCCTGACCTATACGTCCTACCCAAGGTCACTACCCTAGAATATAAGAAGCAAAGAGGCAACAAAGGACCCCCAGTCAAAGGTGTCGAGTGCAATCGACTCGACACATCATATCATTCGGATACCCCTCTTACTGGTTGTCACTCAACTATACAAGGAATCACTCGACCTACCGAAGATAGGGAGTCACTCAGCATTGCAACGGTCGGACGTTCACTCCATAGCCTTTAAGGTCATTAATAGCACTTAAGACTGGCGTTATCAGTAATGCCCCTACTTTATGTACATTAATCCCCTTGTAATGGAGGATGGATGGGGTCTTGGCGCACTCTATATAAGCCACCGCCCTCCTCTAGGACAAGGGTTCGCACGCCCTGTAATATCACACACATATAATCGACCGCCTCTGGGCACCGAGACGTAGGGCTGTTTCTTCTTCCGAGAAGGGCCTGAACTCGTAAAGCTCGTGTGTACACCTTCACCATAGCTGAGATCTTGCCTCGCCATACCTACCCTCCTTTCTACTGTCAGCCTTAGAACCACGACAGCCACCACCCCGAGTGCGGGCGTTGCTCCACGGCGGCCGGATCTGCCACCCCAGCGGCACGGGGGTCAACTTCAACCTCCCCCTCGTAGACCACCCACTCCCATGGCGGATCCCCCGACGTCTGCCCTTCATCCCCACCTGCTAACGTGCCGCCGCGCCCAACATTCTAGTGACTGGACACCTCCCTTCCCACCGAGAACCACCTAGGCCATGCCTCCCCGCTACACACCAGGTCAAACGGCAACGACCACGGCCTCCCGCCCTGGATCTGCTGTGCCAGATCCACGAGCCCGCGGCTGGATCCGACGAGCCTCGGCCACGGAGCCCCGCCTACCCCGCCCCCCATCGACTCCTCCAATTCCGGTGGTGGCTGGGCGGTGGATGTTTGATATTTTTTTAGGAGGCTTGTGGTCGGATTCGCACTGTAGTGCTATTCCCCTTCTGCCTCACTTTGAAACATGGCCATCGTGAAGTTCGGCATCCCCCAGCAGCATTGGTCATCTCTGTTGTCGTGATTTGGTCCTCTTCGACTGTCTATGGATGTGCAGTGCGGTCAAGCCATGTGTGCTGTTTGGCCTCGCGGGTGCTGCAGTTCGGCAACCGTGGCCGTGTGCTTTGTGCTGTTCGCGGAGACTTTCTTCTTTTAATTTCCTTTGATGGCTTGCTATGTAAAATTTGCAAAGTTTATTTTGTAATTTTTGGAAAAGCAATGCAATTTTTTTAGCTCAGCGTGTAGTGCATCTGGAACCCTCGAGCAGTGCGCCCCACGCCTTCGAGCGGTTCATCCACAAGCGCCACGGCCCCTCTGCCATTCACGCTAAAAAAATTGAAGCTCACTTTGTAATACTTTTTATATGATGCAGTCCACTGACCTCGTCCTTGCAGTACATACTTGTTGATGAAAAAAATAGTGTTAGAAAAAGCCCTCCTCTTGTGTTAAAAAGATAGTGACACAAAATGCATGCAGTCCCCTTTTGACGACATTGCAGTGCGTTTTGACCTTGTCTGCGATTCACTCTAAATAATAAGAATAGTGCACTCTTGTTATATAAAAAAGTTAGAAAAAATGACAAATGAATCATGCAGTCCGTTTGCCTCTTTGATGCAGTGCGGTATTCAGACTGAAGCGGTGCAGTTTTCTGTCCGATGAAGTGCGCCTTGTCGATTTTGGTGTAGTGAAAAACAGAGTGAAGAAAACAAAAACTCATTTGAGAAAATTTACGTCCAACAAAAAGAAATCATGAACTTCACGTCAGATGGAGTGCGATTTTTCGTCCGAAGCAGTGCGTTCTTCTGTCGTTCATAAAAAATGACAACAAAAACTCACAAAAGCTCATCTGAGAAATTTTACGCCTGACAAGAAAGTCATGAAGTTCGCTTGACTCTCTGGCGGTTTTCCGTCCGAAGCAGTGCGTTCTTCTGTATTTCATAAAAAAATGACAACAACACTCACAAAAAGCTCGTCCGAGTAAATTTACGCCCGACAAGACAAATCAAGAAGTTCGCTTGACTGTCTGATGTAGTGCGGATTTCCGTCAGAAGCAGTCTGTTCTTTTGTCGTTCATAAAAAAATGACGACAAAAACTCACAAAAAAGCTCATCTGAGAAAATTTACGTCCGATAAGACAAATCATCAAGTTTGCTTAACTGTCTGATGCAGTGTGATTTTCTGTCTGAAGCAGTGCGTTCTTCTGTCTGATGCAGTACACACGTCGGTTTTGGTGTCGCGAAAAATAGACTATCCGCATTTTAGTAATTTTAAAACTGCTCTTAAATCGTATGGAATTAGAGAGCGTGTTCTACATAAAAAAGTTGCACCTCGTTGATATCTTTCCGATGATGTATCATTTGCAACATTCCACCGAGCGGTTTGAAAAAAATATGAAAAAACGGCCGCTGCCAGTCACCTTCGCCACACGATTCGTAAAATTAACTTAAAACCGTAAGGAATCTCGAATACATTTCAATATATGAAAGTTGCACCTCATCCGTAGCTTTCCAATGGTGTATCGCACACGTCATTTCGACAAACGGTTCAAAAATTAGAGCGAAAACAATACCGAAATTTTGAATTTTTTTGAAAGACAGAGTTCCGCGATTTAGTAAAATTTGAAACTGCTCTGAAACCATAACGAATTAGAGAAAATAATACATACGAAAAACATGCACCTCGATGATATCTTTTCAATGGTGTATCATTTGCTTCATTCTGATGAGCGGTTTAGAAAAAAACGCGAGAAGACGCTCGCTGTCACACGTCGTACGCCGCACCATTTTCAAAACTGCTCTTAAACCGCGAGGTATCTCAAAAAGTGTTCAACATGGCAAAGTAGCATCTAGGTTCCGCTATTGGTTATTGACCTAAGACATGTCCCGATCATGTCTACATAGTTCTCGAACCTGTAGGGTACGCACACTTAACGTTTGATGACGATCGGTATTATGAGTTTATGTCTTTTGATGTACCGAAGGTAGTTCGGAGTCCCGGATATGATCATGGACATGAAGAGTGAGTCTCGAAATGGTCGAGACATAAAGATTGATATATTGGACGACTATATTCGGACACCGGAAGTGTTCCAAAGAAGTTTCGGATAAAACCAGAGTGCCAGAGGGTTATCGGAAACCCCGGGGGAACTAGTGGGCCTCGATGGGCCCTAGTGGAGAGGGACAGAGGGGCCGGCCAGGGCAGGCCGTGCCTCCCCTCCCTTGAGTCCGAATAGGACAAGGAAGGGGGGCAGCGCCCCCTTGCCTTCCCCCTCTCCCTCTCCTTCCTTCCCCCTCTCTCCCTTTAGGTGGAAACCTCCTAGGACTTTGAGTCCTAGTAGGATTCCCCTCTTGGGAGCACGCCCAAGGAGGGCCGGCCATCCTCCCCCTTGCTCCTTTATATACGGGGGCAGGGGGCACCCTAGAACACACGAGTTGATTGTTTAGCCGTGTGTGGTGCCCCCCTCCAAGTTACACACCTCGGTCATATCGTCGTAGTGCTTAGGTGAAGCCCTGCACCAGTAACTTCATCATCACTGTCACCACGCCATCATGCTGACGAAAATCTCCCTCGACCTTAGCTGGATCTAGAGTTTGCGGGACGTCACCGAGCTGAACGTGTGCAGATCGCGGAGGTGCCATACCTTTGGTGCTAGGATCGGTCGGATCGTGAAGACGTACGACTACATCAACCGCGTTGTCATAACGCTTCCGCTTTCGGTCTACGAGGGTACGTAGACAACACTCTCCACTCTCGTTTCTATGCATCACCTAGTGATAGATCTTGCGTGATATTAGGAATTTTTTTGAAATTACCGCGTTCCCCAACACTTTGGAGATGGAGATCAAAGGCATAAGATGATGATGGCCATATCATGTCACATATTTCGATTGCATGTGATGTTTATCTTTTATGAATCTTATTTTGCTTAGTAAGGTGGTAGCATTATAAGATGATCCCTCACTAAATTTCAAGGTATAAGTGTTCTCCCTGAGTATGCACCGTTGCTACAGTTCGTCATGCCGAGACACAACGTGATGATCGGGTATGATAAGCTCTACGTTCACATACAACGGGGGCAAGCCAGTTTTGCACGTGCAGAATACTCGGGTCAAACTTGACGAGCCTAGCATATGTCGATATGGCCTCGGAACACTGAGACCGAAAGGTCAAACGTGAATCATATAGTAGGTATGATCAACATAGAGATGTTCACCATTGAAAACTACTCCATCTCACGTGATGATCGGACATGGTTTAGTTGATTTGGATCACGTGATCATTTAGATGACTAGACGGATGTCTATCTAAGTGGGAGTTCTTAAGTAATATGATTAAATGAACTTTAATTTATCAGGAACTTAGTCCTGATAGTATTTTGCAAATGATGTTGTAGATCGATAGCTCGCATTGTAGCTTCCCTATGTTCTTTATATGTTCCTAGAGAAAACTAAGTTGAAAGATGACAGTAGCAATGATGCGGATTAGGTCCATGATCTAAGGTTTATCCTCATTGCTGCACAAAAGAATTATGTCCTTGATGCACCGCTAGGTGACAGACCTATTGCAGGAGCAAATGAAAACTTTATGAATGTTGGGCTAGCTCAATATGATGACTACTTGATAGTTTAGTGCACCATGATTTATGGCTTAGAACTGGGACTTCAAAAATCTTTTGAACGCCACGGAGCATATGAGATGTTCCAAGAGCTAAAATTGGTATTTCAGACTCATGCCCATGTCGAGAGGTATGAGACCTCCGACAAGTACTTCGCCTAAAAGATGGAGGAGAATTGCTCAGCTAGTGAGCATGTGCTCAGAATATCTGGGTACTACAATCGCTTGAATCAAGTGGGAGTTAATCTTCCAGATAAGATAGTGATTGACAGAGTTCTCTAGTCACCATCACCAAGTTCCTGGAACTTTGTGATGAACTATAGTATGCAAGGGATGACGAAAACAATTCCCGAGCTCTTCGTGATGCTGATATCAACGAAGGTAGAAATCAAGAAAGAGCATCAAGTGTTGATGATTGACAAGACCACTAGTTTCAAGAAAAGGGAAAACGGAAAGAAAGGGAACTTCAAGTAGAATGGCAAGAAAGTTGTCACTCCCGGGAAGATGCCCAAAGCTGGACCCAAGCCTAAAACTGAGTGCTTCTATTGCAAAGGAAATGGTCACTAAAAGCGGAACTACCCCAAACATTTGGCGGATACGATGGATGGCGAAGTGAACAAAGGTATATTTGATATAAAGGTTACTGATGTGTACCTTACTAGTGTTCGTAGTAGCCCCTGGGTATTTTATACTTGTTCGGTTGCTAAGATTAGTAACTCGAAACAGAAGTTACCGAATAACCAGAGACTAGTTGAGGGTGCAGTGACGATGTGTGTTGGAAGTGGTTCCAAGATTGATATGATCATCATCGCACACTCCTTATACTTTCAGGATTAGTGTTGAACCTAAATAAATGTTATTTTGTGTTTTCATTGAGCATGAATATGATTAGATCATGTTTATTGCAATATGGTTATTCATTCAAGACAGAGAATAATTGTTATTCTCTTTACATGAATAGAACCTTCTTTGGTCATACACCCAATGTTAATGGTTTATTGAATCTCGATCGTAGTGATACACATATTCATAATATTGATGCCAAAAGATGCAAAGTTGATAATGATAGTGCAACATACTTGTGGCACTGCCGTTTAGGACATATTGATGTAAAGTGCATGAAGAAACTCCATGCTGATGGGCTTTTGGAATCACCTGATTATGAATTATTTGATACTTGCGAACCGTGCCTTATGGGCAAGATGACTAAAACTCCGTTCTTTGGAACAATGAAACGAGCTAATGACTTATTGGAAATAATACATACCGATGTATGCGGTCCCATGAGTGTTTAGGCTCGTGGCAGGTATTGTTATTTTCTGACCTTCATAGATGATTTAAGCAGATATGGGTATATCTACTTAATGAAACACAAGTCTGGAACCTTTGAAAAGTTCAAAGAATTTCAGAGTGAAGTGGAGAATCATCGTAACAAGAAAATAAAGTTTCTATAATGTGATCATGGAGGAGAATATTTGAGTTACGAGTTTGGCCTTCATTTAAAACAATGTAGAATAGTTTCACATCTCACGCCACCTGGAACACCACAGCGTAATGGTGTGTCCGAATGTCGTAACCACACTTTATTGGATATGGTGCGATCTATGATGTCTCTTGCCGATTTACCACTATCGTTTTGGGGTTATGCATTAGACAGCTGCATTCACTTTAAACAGGGCACTGTCAAAATCCATTGAGACGACACCGTATGAACTGTTGTTTGGCAATAAACCTAAGCTGTCGTTTCCTAAAGTTTGGGGATGCGATGCTTATGTCAAAAGGCTTCAGCCTGATAAGCTCAAACCCAAATCGAAGAAGTGTGTCTTCATAGGATACCCAAAGGAAACTATTGGGTACACCTTCTATCACAGATCCGAAGGCAAGCTATTCGTTGCTAAGAATGGATCCTTTATAGAGAAGGAGTTTCTCTTGAAAGAAGTGAGTGGGAGGAAAGTAGAACTTGATAAGGTAATTTTACCTTCTCCCGAATTGGAAAAGTAGTTCATCACCGAAATCAGTTCTAGTGATTCCTACACCAATTAGTGAGGAAGCTAATGATGATGATCATGAAACTTTAGATCAAGTTACTACCGAACCACGTAGGTCATCCAGAGTACCATCCGCACCAGAGTGGTATGGTAATCCTATTCTGAAAGTCATGTTACTATACCATGATGAACCTATGAACTATGAGGAAGCGATGATGAGCCCAGATTCCGCGAAATGGCTTGAGGCCATGAAATCTCAGATGGGATCCATGTATGAGAACAAAGTGTGGACTTTGGTGGACTTGCCCGATGATCAGCAAGCCATTAAGAATAAATGGATCTTCAAGAGGAAGATGGACGCTAATGGTAGTGTTACTATGTACAAAGCTGGATTAGCCACAAAAGGGTTTTCGACAAGTTCAAGATGTTGACTACAATGAGACTTTCTCAACCGTAGCGATGCTTAAAGTCCTTCCGAATCATGTTAGCAATTGCCATATTTTATGAAATCTGGCAAATGGATGTCAAAACTGCATTCCTTAAATGGATATCTCTAAGGAGAGTTGTATATGATGCAACTAGAAGGTTTTGTCAATCCTAAAGGTGCTAACAAAGTGTGCGAGCTCCAGCGATTCATCTTTGGACTGGTGCAAGCATCTCGGAGTTGGAATATACACTTTGATGAGTTGATCAAAGCATATAGTTTTATACAGACTTGCGGTGAAGCCTGTATTGACAAGAAAGTGAGTGGGAGCACTACAGCCTTTCTGATAAGTATATGTGAATGACATATTGTTGATCGGAAATGATGTAGAATTTTCTGGAAAGCATAAAGGAGAGTTTGAAAGGAGATTTTCAAAGAGAGACCTCGGTGAGCCTGCTTACATATTGGGCATCAAGATCTATGGAGATAGATCAAAGACGCTTGATAATATTTTTCAATGAGTACATACATTGACAAGATTTTGAAGTGGTTCAAAATGGAACAGTCAAAGAAGGAGTAAGACTATGTTGTAAGGTGTAAAGATGAGTAAGACTCAAAACTCGTCCACAACAGAAAATAGCAAGAGAATGAAAGTAATTCCCTATGCCTCAGCCATAGGTTCTATAAAGTATGTTATGTTGTGTACCAGACCTATTGTATACCTTATCGTCAGTTTGGCAAGGGGGTACGATGGTGATCTGGGAGTGGATCACTGGACAGCGGTCAAAGTTATCCTTAGTTACCTAAGAGGACTAAGGAAATATTTCTCGGTTATGGAGGTAATAAAGAGTTCGTCGTAAAGAGTTACATCGATGCAAGCTTTTACACTGATCCGGATGACTCTGAGTCTCAATCTGGATGCATATTGAAAGTGGGAGCAATTATCTAGAGTAGCTCCATACAGACCATTGTACACATAGAAAATTTGCAAAATAAATACGGCTCTGAATATTGTAGACTCGTTGACTAAACTTCTCTCACAAGAAAAACATGATCACACCTTAGTACTCTTTGGGTGTTAATCACATAGCGATGTGAATTTGATTATTGACTCTAGTAAACCCTTTGGTTGTTGGTCACATGGCGATATGAACTATGTGTGTTAATCACATACATATGTGAACTATTGGTGTTAAATCACTTGGCGGTGTGAACTAGATTATTGACTCTAGTGCAAGTGGGAGACTGAAGGAAATATGCCCTTGAGGCAATAATAAAGTTGTTATTTATATTTCCTTATATCATGAAAAATGTTTGTTATTCATGCTAGAATTGTATTGATCGGAAACTTAGTACATGTGTGAATGCATAGACAAAACAAAGTGTCCCTAGTATGCCTCTACTTGACTAGCTCGTTAATCAAAGATGGTTATGTTTCCTAACCATAGACATGTGTTGTCATTCTATGAACAGGATCACATCATTAGAGAATGATGTGATTGACAAGAACCATCCGTTAGCTTAGCATAATGATCGATAAGTTTTATTGATATTGCTTTCTTCATGACTTATACATGTTCCTCTAACTATGAGATTATGCAACTCCCGAATACTGGAGGAACACCTTGTGTTCTATCAAACTTCACAACCTAACTGGGTGATTATAAAGATGCTCTACAGGTGTCTTCGAACGTGTTTGTTGGGTTGGCATAGATCGAGACTAGGATTTGTCACTCCATGTATCAGCGAGGTATATCTGGGCCCTCTCGGTAATGTTCATCACTATAAGCCTTGCAAGCAATGTGACCAATGAGTTAGTTGCGGGACGAAGCATTACGGAATGAGTAAAGAGACTTACCGGTAATGAGATTGAACTAGGTATGATGATACAGACGATCGAATCTCGGGCAAGTAACATACCGATGACAAAGGGAACAACGAATGTTGTTGTGCAGTTTGACCGATAAAGATCTTCGTAGAATATGTAGGAGCCAATATGAGCATCTAGGTTCCGCTATTGGTTATTGATCGGAGATGTGTCTCGATCATGTCTACATAGTTCTCGAACCCGTAGGGTCCGCACGCTTAATGTACGATGACGATTTGTATTAAGAGTTATGTGTTTTTGATGACCAAAGTTTGTTTGGAGTCACGGATGAGATCACGGACATGACGAGGAGTCTCGAAATGGTAAAGACATAATGATAGATATATTGGAAAGTTATATGCGGACACCAGAATTGTTCCGAAGAAGACCGGGGATTTTTCGGAGTACCGGGAGGTTACCGGAACCCCCCGGGAAAGTTATTGGGCCTATTGGGCCATAGTGGAGGAGAGGAGACACGCCACGGGAGGTGGCGCGCACCCCCTTGCCATCCAAATTGGACATGGGGAGGGGGCGTGGCCCCCCTATTTCCTTCTCCCTCTCTCCCTTCCCCTTTCCCCTCTCCGTTGATTGGAAGGAGGGGGTGTCGGTGTCAAAACCGACGGATCTCGGTTAGGGGGTCCCGAACTGTGCGTCTAAGGCTAATGGTAATAGGAGACTGGGGACACGATGTTTACCCAGGTTCAGGCCCTCTCGATGGAGGTAATACCCTACTTCCTTCTTGATTGATCTTGATGATATGAGTATTACAAGAGTTGATCTACCGTGAGATCAGAGAGGCTAAACCCTAGAAGCTAGCCTATGGTATGATTGTTGATGATGATCGTGATCAGTCCTACGGACTAAACCCTCTGGTTTATATAGACACCGGAGGGGGCTAGGGTTACACAGAGTCGGTTTACAGAGGAGGAGATCTACATCCAGATCGCCAAGCTTGCCTTCCACGCCAAGGAGAGTCCCATCCGGACACGGGACGAAGTCTTCTATCTTGTATCTTCGTAGTCCAACTGTCTGGCCAAAGTATATAGTCCGGCTGTCCGGATACCCCCTTATACAGGACTCCCTCAGTAGCCCCCGAACCAGGCTTCAATGACAATGAGTCCGGCGCGCAGATTGTCTTCGGCATTGCAAGGCGGGTTCTTCTCCAGATCCGGTACACCCGTGGTAGCGAATAGTGTCCGGCCTCAATAAGGTTGTATTCCTCGGCTTCTGTGCTTCAATAATGGCCACCTCCACGTGTTGATCGAAGGCAAGGTGCCGGGGCATTTTTGCATTTGACACCTGTCACGCCCAATATGCGACCCTATCCAAAAGGAACTCGAAGGTCCCACCAAGGATAGACCCGCATATTGAAACACTTTTGCAAGGTGGATATCATTACATCAACATTACATAACAGATGGGGATATATACAAGAGGCATAGAATGCCACACGAATACAACATCACAATACATAAGAGCATCATCCGACTACGGATGAAACACAAACAGAAACTCAAACGACATCCACCCTGCTAGCCCAGGCTGCCGACCTGGAGCCTATCCCCTGATCGAAGAAGAAGCAGAAGAAGAACTCCAAAACAAGCAAACATCGCTCTCGCATCATGATAATCGCATAACCTGTACCTGCAACTATTGTTGTAGTAATCTGTGAGCCACGAGGACTTAGTAATCCCATTACCATGGGTATCAAGACTAGCAAAGCTTAAAGGGAATGGAAGGGGTAAAGTGGTGAGGTTGTAGCAGCGACTAAGCATGATATGGTGGCTAACATACACAAATAAGAGCGAGAAGAGAGCAAACGGAATGGTCGTGAAGCTAGCAATGATCAACAAGTGATCCTGAACTCCTGCTTACGTCAAACATAACCCAAAACCGTGTTCACTTCCCGGACTCCGCCGAAAAGAGACCATCACGGCTACACACGCGGTTGATGTGTTTTACTTCGGATTTGGTGTCAAGTTATCTACAACCGAACATTAACAAATTCCCATCTGCCCATAACCACGGGCACGGCTTTCAAAAGTTTAAACCCTGCAGGGGTGTCCCAACTTAGCCGATGATAAGCCCTCGCGATCAACGAAGGATATACCTTCTCCCAGGAAGACCCGATCAGACTCGGAATCCCGGTTTACAAGACATTTCGACAATGGTAAAACAAGACCAGCAAAGCCGCCCGATGCGCCAACAATCCCGATAGGAGCTGCACATATCTCGTTCTCAGGGTAACACCGGATAGGTCAGCCTACAAGTAAAACCAGCCCTCAAGTTGCGCCGAGGTGGCCCCGCAGTCTGCCCGGTCCGGACCAACACTTAGACAAGCACTGGCCC
>NC_041389.1:434530680-434534128 GCF_002162155.2 Triticum dicoccoides | reverse complement strand
GATGACCCTTGGGTTAATTACTCCCAAGGGAAATATAGGTGGTGGTGAGGCAAATGGTAAAACCAAGGTTGGGCCTTGCTGGAGGAGTTTTATTCAAAGCGAACTGTCAAGGGGGTCCAATAAATCACCCAACCACGTTAGGGACGCAAAATCCGGGAACATAATACCGATATGACAGAAACTAGGGCGGCAAGAGTGGAACAAAACACCAGGCATAAGGCCGAGCCTTCCACCCTTTACCAAGTATAAAGATGCATTAATTAAATAAGAGATATTGTGATATCCCAACATAATCCTGTCCACCATGGAGCAATCTTCAACTTCACCTACAACTAACAACGCTATAAGAGGGGCCGAGCAAAAGCTGTAACATAGCAAACCAACGGTTTGCTAGGAAGGGTGAAAAGGTTAGAGGCTGACATGGCAATTTGGGAGGCTTGAACAACAAGTGATAGGTAGCACAACAAAGCGATAGAACGAAGCAACTAGCATAGCAATGATAGTAGTGAGATCCAGGGTGGCGGTCATCTTGCCTGAAATCCCGCTAGGAAGAAGAACGAGTCCATGAAGAAGATGAAGCTACGAAGATGAACCAAGTGTAGACGAACGAATCCTCACGATCGCAATGGAAACAGGAGCTATCGAAAAGAAGCACACAACATAGTAAACACACCACACAAGACAAGACATGATGCACAACAAGCATGATGCATGACAAGGCTAAATGAAGCTACTCATGGCAAGAGATGATGCAAACAAGAGCAACACATCAAGGCAAGTTTAAATGAGGCCGGAAACAACATATAACAATTCCGGTAAGTCCTCATATGCAAATTTCGAAATTGGTCCAGATCTGAATAAACCTTATGTTCAAGTTGTTAAACATCAAGTTAAGATGCACAAAGATGATCTACATGAAATTCTAATCAAGTTATATATAAAGTTCATTTAGTTCGGAGCTACGACCTAGAAGATATGAGCAAAACAAGTCAAGCATGGCATTGATGAAAAATGCATTCAAACATCAAGCAAACACCTAAAAACAAGGATGCAACATGATAATATGAAACTACATGCAAAATCAAGCAAGTTTCATATAGAGCACACTCAAAACGGAGCAACGGTTCAACACACACACATGAAACAAGTAATAGCAACAATCTGTCCAAAACAGCAACTAGGCATATTGCAAGCATCAAAACAATATGCTACAACACCTCAACATAAGAACAAAAGGCATCGACATGATGTACAGGTAAAGCATAATAAAACAAGAACACTGAGCTATCTCCAGAAATCACAAGAACATGATCCAAAACACATGGCAAGATTGCAAATAATATCAGTTTCAGACTTTGCAGAAATAACATCAGGTTGCAATGTTTAGAGCTATCAAACAATATGTTACAGGAACTTATCATGGAAAACAAAGGTATGGAATGAATCTACTAAATGCATAGAACAAAAGTCCTTTACTGAACATGAGCCAAAAAAGATCAGAAGATATGATGGCACCCATGTAAACATGGCAAAAGATATGACGGATTCAAACATGGCAGGAACTACAATAAGTAGGCATGTTGGTGAGCTTGTACCACTCACCACAGGGCATTGCATGGCATGACAAGTCAACCAACAGTAAGAATACATGTTTGTGAAGCTAAGCATGGCAATAGCAAGTTCATAGGGTGCATGGATCACTAGCAACAATCATGGCAACATTGAACTTAATGTTAACAGGCTGAGAGCAACAATATTTAGCAACTTTGGAGAAAGATTATAACAAGCTACAGCAGGCTATAAATGCAACCAGGGACATGGATGGATAGAGCATGACATGTATAACAAAACATCCTTAGTGAACATCTCCAGATTATGCATAGAATGACTTGTAGCAGCAGGTTTACATGGCAAGAAAATATAACAGAATCACTCTAGCAAAACAGTAACAACAAGTACACTACTTCACGAGCTCAATTCACTCACCACAAGTCATTGCATTACAAGATAAGCATAGCATCAGAAATAAGACATGTTTATGAAACTAACCAAGGCAAGAACAAGTTCATAGCATGCAAGGATCAACTACAACAACCTTGGCAAAATTGAATAACATGTAAACAATCTGCCAGGAAACATTTTATAGCAAAAGTAGAGTAAGAAAATGACATGCTAGACTACTCCATAATTGCAAACAGGGGCATGAATTGATAGAGAATAACCATATGTTCAAAACATCCTTACTGAAGTATCTCAAAATATGCTTGGATCTCTCTATAGTATCAAATTTACATGGCATAAAAATAACAGCAGAACAGGGACTGAAATCAGCAACATCACGAAGCCTAGTTTGCATGCTTGTTCTAGTCACCACATTGATCACAAAAATACATGGCATACACCCCTGTAAAGATGGCATGATGTAGCACAAAACACATGTAGCCATCAACCTCATAGGATGCACACATCAAACATGGAAAAAATGACAAATGAACATGTTCTGTTAACAGACAGCAGACAACATTATATAGCACTCTTGCAACGATGATTCAGGCATCAAGATGGACTCAAATGAACATGATGCAATGGAATGAAATGAAGAGCATCTCTCATTGAACATTTTGATATATTATGCACGCAAAATGGAGCAGTATGCAGGGAGTTATGGCATGTTGAACATGTCATGAAAATATGCAACATATCAGGGACTTGGCAGATTCTGAAAAAAACAGACGGCACAATATAACGGTCGCGCGCACAGGCAAGGGATAGGCGAAGGCTAGGTTGCTCACCTAGTGGGATCGGCCCAGGAAGGAGGCATGTCAGACGGGCCTTGGCGGCTGGGCCTCTAGGCCGGCGCGATGGGCCGAATTGGGGCCCACATGGGCGACGCAGGGCGTCAGCCATCTCCCGTCGAGGACGAAGCACGGCGGTGCAACAGCAGCTAGCGAGGCCGCGATGGGGCTAGCGAGGGGCGCATTGGGGAGAGGAGGAGGCGGCGGACCTGGGTCCGGCTGGACCCGATCCGGTCGCAGGCGGGGCCGGCGACGAGCTCCACAAGCGGCGACGGCGGAGCCCTGCAAGGGGAGAGAGAGGAAGGTTGGGTGAGGGAGAGGGAACACCGGAGGAAGGAGAGGGAGGGCGGCGACCTGGTCACCGGAGGACGGCGGAGGAGCGGAGGAGCTCCCGGCGAGGCGGCGGGGACGGCACCCGATGGCGGGGTTGGGACGGCGCTAGAGCAGAGGGGTCTGACCCTGCCGATCCCAGATCGAGAGCGAGGAGCGGGGGCGCGGGCGCGTGCGGGCGCTTCGGGCCCAGATCCGGCCCGGGGCGGGCCTGGCGTGGGCGTGGGGGGGCTGGCAGCGGAGGGAAGAGGCCAGGGGCGACGTGGTCGGCCCTGGTTGGCTGCGGGGTGGATAGGGGGCGATGTGGCGTGGCCTGATTGGCC
>NC_041389.1:434504541-434530670 GCF_002162155.2 Triticum dicoccoides | reverse complement strand
ACGGAGGTAGGGGAAGGCTAGGGGGGTAGGTTTGCCCAAAAATGGAGAGGGGTGTGTCCATTTATAGCAGGTAGGCTAGGTTAGGGGGGTTTTGGGGGCTTTTGGAGCCCTCCGATCGCGATCCGATGGCTCAGGTCGGAGGGGGGGGGTTTGGATGGCTAGGTGGGCTGCAAGTAACCGTGTAGAAGGTCTCGAGCTGAGAAGAGAGGGGGAGAAGTGCGGCCCGGCAACTGTTTCGGAGACCAAAACGTCCCACGAATAAACCGGCAACGGTGCCGCTATATATTTAACGGTTGGGCTATCGAACGAGCTCCGAATGCGACGAAACTTGACAGGCGCTCTGTCTACACTATAATAAGACCACACACCAAGTTGCATCCCATTCCAAGAACATTTTTATGCCACTTATAAAATAATATTTCGAAGGTACCGGGGCGCGTGCGAGTGTGAAAGGGCTCGGAATGGACAACGGAGGGAAGCGACAGAATCCGAACGGATGCAAGTTTTGAAAAACATGCAGATGAAATGCAGATGATGACATGGCAAAATGCAACACGCAAGCAGATGACATGGCAACTACGGTGAATAACTGGCAGACACCTGGCACATCGAATCCGGGGCGTTACAACACTCCTCCACTAACAAGAGATCTCGTCCCGAGATCTTAGGACCGAGACGGAAGGGAAAAGGGATGAGGTGAAACAAGAACTCGAGAGAAGAAGCAAAGAATCGAGGGCACTCGAGAAGAAGAGAGGAACGACGAGAATGACAAGAATCGAAAGCTCACGGAATCAGATAGACTTTGAAACCACTCCGGTTAGAACGAGATAAGAAACGAATAAGACTAAAAGGATTTAGGCAGCACTCCGGCTAAAAATGGAAGGAATAGTACAAGAACTTCACAAGATGGGATGGCACTTGATGAGATGAACAACGCAATGCCTCCGGAAGAATTGAAATAGAATGAAAGAACTTAGAAGGAAGGATTGAATGGAGTTGTTGAGAAAAATCAACAACAAAAAGAATAAGCTTGTTGTGGTCCTATAGGTAACATCTCAAGATCATAAGGTGATAACAGGCCACAAACGGAAATGATTGGATAGCTTAGAAGAACGAAGAAATGCAAAACTCCACTTCAAAGAATACGGAGAATTAATTGCACTTCGAGATGCGAGAAGAAAAGGATACTTGAACTCCTCCAACAAGAATCTTGATGAACACTTGAGGAATGAATTAAATCATGAAGAACCACCGTGAAGAACTCCGGTGACAAAAGGATGATGAGATAGAATGAAGGAAGAAAGAATAAGATGAGCCTTACGATGATTTAGATGGAGGTTCCGACGAAATGGTCGAGGAAAAATTGAACTCTGGAAAAGAAAAGATGAAAACACTTGGAACTAGAATTTATTCATCAAGAACAAACTCCGAAGAAAGGGATTAAACACTTGGATGAAATAAGAATAAGATTTATTGTATGCTTATCCTTCATCAAAATAAATTGATGACAAGGAATGGATTTTGCATACTACTTATTCTTGTTGGAAAAGGATTAAGGGGAATAGCACAAAACTTGAGAAAGTCTTCATGAACCACCGGTAGGATTGAAAGAACGAATGAATTAAAATGATAATTAAAGGAAAAAAATCTGAAGGACCACCATAAGAATTCAAAAATGACTGACGAAAGAGAATGAATCACCGGGAAGACTTGGAAGAACAAATATGCTTGAGGGGATTTAGATGCAAAAGAATGAAGAGATAACAAGCTGATTAAAGAACACTTGAACGAAGCATCGGGATAACTGGATAACCGTAACTGAAATGTGAGGGCGAAGAATTCTTCTAGAACGATGGCCTCCGGTGAAAAGAAACAGGAAAACAACTTTTGACATACTCCGGATGGGTGAGAAAAAGAATATCTGACAAATGGAATAATTCGAGACTGATACCATGAAGCTAGAACCACGAAACTTCGAGAGAACGGACAAGATTTAGAGGGAAAACTCTTCTTCGATCTTCAAATGACGACGAGAAACACCACCAAAATTACTGAGATACTCCGGTAGAATGAAAAGCAGAGAGGTTGAGCCAACAATGAAAAATGATTTGAAATCGATCTTGGAAAAGATCTGACTGATGAAAATCATACTTACGTCACACTTTGAAAAGAATTTGGGAATAGCTCCGGGGAAATTAGAAGAGTCAGGTAAGATCCTGGGAAAAGACCTGTGGGTTATGGGCCCACTGAAGAGATAAACACCATTGGAAAGGGATGTTGAACAGATAGATGATGCACCGGAACGATTGAAATATTTGAATGAGGTGACAACCTCGAGTTAATTGGAACACAAACGAATCTCCTGAGATGTCTTCCGAACTCTGGAATGATTGAATGGCGAGAGGAAACGAGCAAGGAGAACACTTTAACCAAGGGAAAGAATAGGATCAACACCGGAAAACTTGAATTGAGTGCACCGGAAAAAGAAAGGGATGAAGAATGACGAATGAGACGAATTCACCGGTTGAAATGATTGAGGGAAGACTGAAGGGGCTCCGGGAAGAAGAGGGTGGGAGGGCAGGAAAACAAAGGCAAGTTGGAAGGGGAAATCGACGAATATCTTGAAGAGAAAACACCGGTTGAAATCATTGAGGAAAGAAAACAAAGACTTCGCACGAGTAGGATGGATACTCGATTACAGACTCCGGCTTCAAGAAGAAAAAGGGGTGGGCGGGTGGGAAAAGAAAACAACTAAGGATTGGAAAACAACTTCATTGAGAGCGAACTGAGGATCGAACTCAAGGATGAAGAGCCTCGAGTCAACTTGACGAGAAATGCACCGGATGAAAAGAGATGAGAACCAACGATCAGAAAACCCACTGCGTGATCCTAAAGAAAGTTTGAAAGGGAAGAGGAGTAATTCAAAACACCTACGTCAAGATTCCTGACCAGAGCGACGAAGGGGCTGAGGAGTAAAAAGAATTCCTACTCTCTGATATAACTAGACTCCGAAAACAGTTTTCTTCTAGACTCAACAACGGCCAAGCTACACGATCAATCAAGGGGGCTCCTAGGGTGGGTCGAGCCTCTGACACCAACTTGTCACGCCCAATATGCGACCCTATCCAAAAGGAACTCGAAGGTCCCACCAAGAATAGACCCGCATATTGAAACGCTTTTGCAAGGTGGATATCATTACATCAACATTATATAACAGATGGGGATACATACAAGAGGCATAGAATGCCACACGAATACAACATCACAATACATAAGAGCATCATCCGACTACAGATGAAACACAAACAGAAACTCAAACGACATCCACCCTGCTAGCCCAGGCTGCCGACCTGTAACATATCCCCTGATCAAAGAAGAAGCAGAAGAAGAACTCCAAAACAAGCAAACATCGCTCTCGCATCATGATCATCGCATAACCTGTACCTGCAACTGTTGTTGTAGTAATCTGTGAGCCACGAGGACTCAGCAATCCCATTACCATGGGTATCAAGACTAGCAAAGCTTAAAGGGAATGGAAGGGGTAAAGTGGTGAGGTTACAGCAGCGACTAAGCATGATATGGTGGCTAACATACGCAAATAAGAGCGAGAAGAGACCAAACGGAATGGTCGTGAAGCTAGCAATGATCAAGAAGTGATCCTGAACTCCTGCTTACGTCAAACATAACCCAAAACCGTGTTCACTTCCCGGACTCCGCCAAAAAGAGACCATCACAGCTACACACGCGGTTGATGCGTTTTACTTCGGATCTGGTGTCAAGTTATCTGCAACCGGACATTAACAAATTCCCATATGCCCATAACCGCGGGCACGGCTTTCAAAAGTTTAAACCCTGCAGGGGTGTCCCAACTTAGCCCATGATAAGCTCTCGCGATCAACGAAGGATATACCTTCTCCCAGGAAGACCCGATCAGACTCGGAATCCCGGTTTACAAGACATTTTGACAATGGTAAAACAAGACCAGCAAAGCCGCCCGATGCGCCGACAATCCCGATAGGAGCTGCACATATCTCGTTCTCAGGGCAACACCGGATAGGTCATCCTACGAGTAAAACCAGCCCTCGAGTTGTCCCGAGGTGGCCCCGCAGTCTGCCCGGTCCGGACCAACACTTAGACAAGCACTAGCCTTGGGGGGGGGGCTAAAATAAAGATGACCCTTGGGTCAATTACTCCCAAGGGAAATATAGGTGGTGGTGAGGCAAATGGTAAAACCAAGGTTGGGCCTTGCTGGAGGAGTTTTATTCAAAGCTAACTATCACGGGGGTCCCACAAATCACCCAACCGCATTAGGGACGCAAAATCCGGGAACATAATACCGATATGACGGAAACTAGGGCGGCAAGAGTGGAACAAAACACCAGGCATCAGGCCGAGCCTTCCACCCTTTACCAAGTATAAAGATGCATTAATTAAATAAGAGATATTGTGATATCCCAACATAATCCTGTCCACCATGGAGCAATCTTCAACTTCACCCGCAACTAACAACGCTATAAGAGGGTCCGAGCAAAAGCTGTAACATAGCCAAGCAATGGTTTGCTAGGAAGGGTGAAAAAGTTAGAGGCTGACATGGCAATTTGGGAGGCTTGAAGAACAAGTGATAGGTACCACAGCAAAGCGATAGAACTAAGCAACTAGCATAGCAATGATAGTAGTGATATTCAGGGTAGCGGTCATCTTGCCTGAAATCCCTCTAGGAAGAAGAACGAGTCCATGAAGAAGATGAAGCTATGAAGATGAACCAAGTGTAGACGAACGAATCCTCACGATCGCAACGGAAACAGGAACTATCGAAAAGAACCACACAACATAGTAAACACACCACACATAGACAAGACATGATGCACAACAAGCGTGATGCATGACAAGGCTAAATGAAGCTACTCATGGCAAGAGATGATGCAAACAAGAGCAACACATCAAGGCAAGTTTAAATGAGGCCGGAAACAACATATAACAATTTCGGTAAGTCCTCATATGCAAATTTCGAAATTGGTCCAGATATGAATAAACCTTATGTTCAAGTTGTTAAACAGCAAGTTAATATGCACAAAGATGATCTACATGAAATTCTAGTCAAGTTACATATAAAGTTCATTTAGTTCGGAGCTACGGCCTAGAAGATATGTGCAAAACAAGTCAAGCATGGCAGTGATGCAAAATGCATTCAAACATCAAGCAAACACCTAAAAACAAGGATGCAACATGATAATATGAAACTACATGCAAAATCAAGCAAGTTTCATATAGAGCACACTCAAAATGGAGCAACGGTTCAACACACACACATGAAACAAGTTATAGCAACAATCTGTCCAAAACAACAACTAGGCATATTGCAAGCATCAAAACAATATGCTACAGCACCTCAACATAAGAACAAAAGGCATGGACATGATGTACAGGTAAAGAATAGTAAAACATGAACACTGAGCTATCTCCAGAAATCACAAGAACATGCTCCAAAACACATGGCAAGATTGCAAATAATATCAGTTTCAGACTTTGCAGAAATAACATCATGTTGCAATGTTTAGAGCTATCAAACAACATTATATAGCACTCTTGCAAATAATATCAGTTTCAGACTTTGCAGACAACATTATATAGCACTCTTGCAACGATGATTCAGGCATAAACATGGACTCAAATGAACATGATGCAATGGAATGAAATGAAGAGCATCTCTCAGCGAACATTTTGATATATTATGCACGCAAAATGGAGCAGTATGCAGGGAGTTATGGCATGTTGAACATGGCATGAAAATATGCAAAATATCAGGGACTTAGCAGATTCTGAAAAAAAACAGACGACGCAATATAACTGTCGCGCGCACAGGCGAGGGATAGGCGAAGGCTAGGTTGCTCACCTAGTGGGCTCGGCGCAGGAAGGAGGCAAGTCAGACAGGTCTTGGCGGCTGGGCCTCTAGGCCGGCGCGATGGGCCGGATTGGGGCCCACGCGGGCGACGCAGGGCGTCGGCCATCTCCCGTCGAGGATGAAGCACGGCGGCGCAGCAGCAGCTAGCGAGGCCGCAACGGGGCTAGCGAGGGGCGCATCAGGGAGAGGAGGAGGTGGCGGACCTGGGTCCGGCTGGACCCGATCCGGTCTCAGGCGGGGCCGGCGACGAGCTCCACGAGCGGCGACGGCGGAGCCCTGTAAGGGGAGAGAGAGGAAGGTCTTGTGAGGGAGAGGGAACACCGGAGGAAAGAGAGGGAGGGCGGCGACCTGGTCACCGGAGGACGGCGGAGGAGCGGAGGAGCTCCCAGTGAGGCGGCGGGGACGACACCCGATGGCGGGGTTGGGACGGCGCTGGAGCAGAGGGGTCCAACCCCTGCCGATCCCAGATCGAGAGCGAGGAGCAGGGGCACGGGCGTGCGCGGGTGCTTCAGGCCCAGATCCGGCCCGGGGCAGGCCTGGCGCGGGCCTGGGGGGCTGGCGGCGGAGGGAGGAGGCCAGAGGCGACGTGGCTGGCCCTGGTTGGCTGCAGGGTGGATAGGGGGTGATGTGGCATGGCCTGATTGGCCGTAGGGCGCTGGCGTCGGCGCCAAGTGGCGGTGGGCTATGGTCGGGCGCGGATCCCGAGGAGGGTGGCGGCGGGACGAAGGTAGGGGAAGGCTTGGGGGGTAGGTTTGCCCAAAAATGGAGAGGGGTGTGTCCATTTATAGCAGGTAGGCTAGGTTAGGGGGGTTTTGGGGGCTTTCGGAGCCCTCCGATCGCGATCGGATGGCTCAGGTCGGAGGGGGGGGTTTGGATGGCTAGGTGGGCTGTAAGTAACCGTGTAGAAGGTCTCGGGCTGAGAAGAGAGGGGGAGAAGTGCGGCCCGGCAACTGTTTCGGAGACCAAAACGTCCCACGAATAAACCGGCAACGGTGCCGCTATATATTTAACGGTTGGGCTATCGAACGAGCTCCGGATGCGACGAAACTTGACAGGCGCTCTATCTACACTATAATAAGACCGCACACCAAGTTGCATCCCATTCCGAGAACATTTTTATGCCACTTATAAAATAATATTTCGGAGGTATCGGGGCGCGTGCGAGTGTGAAAGGGCTCGGAACGGACAACGGAGAGAAGCGACGGAACCCGAACGGATGCAAGTTTTGAAAAACATGCAGATGAAATGCAGATGATGACATTGCAAAATGCAACATGCAAGCAGATGACATGGCAACTACGACGAATAACTGGCAGACACCTGGCGCGTCGAATCCGGGGCATTACAAAACCCTAATCCCGTAGATGAACCGTCTATTTGAGGAGGCGGGGATCTTCAGATCCAAATCACACCATCTTCCCCCGAGCAAGCATTCCGTAGAGCGCGCCCAAAAGAGGCCATCCCATCATGACCGGTCACCGCAGCCCTGCTCGCTGCCCCCAGCCCAAAGCCAAGGGATTGGGAGCAGTGTTCCATCCCTGAGAGCCGCCTAATAGAGCTGCAGACCAAAGGGTTTCTTCCGCCCGCATACATGGTCCCCATCCGATCCGGACTAGCCACCTATAATGGTGGGGAGCAAGCGGAGAGATTCCCCAACCCTTCTCTGGGGGAGCGGGTATGCCTTGTCCCATATCTACTAAGAGGCGTCGGGTTTCCAATCCACCCATTCCTCCGCGGGTTCCTGGAGTTTTATGGTCTCCAGTTCCATAATCTTACCCCCGCCTCCATACTGCATATTGCGGGCTACGTTGCCCTCTGCGAGCTGTTCCTGGGCTGCGAAGCTCATTTCGAGCTATGGAAGAGGTTATTTTGCCTCGTCCCACGCAACCAGGAGGGATCTATATATCAAGTGGGCGGAGCCGAAATATGGCGCACCGCCCAGACCGGATACCTGTCTGGTACTCCAAAGAAGGCGTCCGAAGACTGGCCCTCAGAGTGGTTTTATGTTGATGACGTGCCCCTTCCGGACCCAGTCTGGATGGGCCTTCCTGAGTTCACCAATACTCCGCTGAAGAAACTCCAAAGCTGGCGCCCTCGGAGCCCCCAGGAGGAGGAAAACAGGGAAGTATTCTATCTGATGAGCCGGATACAAACCCTGGCCAAATCAGGATTGACAATAATTGAAGTGATGTCAATATGTATCATAAGGGGAGTGCAGCCACTCCAATATAGGGGAAAACCCATGTGGCACTTCAATGGAGAAGACGATGCCTCCCGCTATGGTCGCAAAGGTCCGGACTCCGCCACATCTTTGGCGAAGATATTATCCGAATTGTACAAGGGAGAAGAAGAGGAGTTCCTCCGCATTAAACCACGGGATGGATTTTCCATGTACAACCCCCGAAGCTGGGTAAGTCGTTATTTGTTACTTGACTCTATTCGTTCTCACCTTCTCGACCACCATTATTTATCTTGTCGCTTCAAAACAAGAGCTAAGGAGGGCCGTGAAAGGATTCAACAGCCCCTCTCCGCAGCCAGAGGATCCCGGCTGGGCTCTCGATCCCGGATTTGAAGAAGATCCGGACATATCCGTGGAATTCGTCGACGGGGTTTTCTATCAGGCGAGAAGTGACGGCGCATTAGTGGCCATCGTCGCGGATTATCCCGGACTGCTTCCCGTGTCACACGTAAGTAATGTAGGGGTTCCGATCCTCCGAAAGAGTTCCTGACGCTCACATGCCGTATTTTTACAGAAACGGCAGTCAGAACGTCACGCGGAACCCGCGGGGCCTTCTCAACAAGGGGCGCCTAGACAAGGTAGGCTTAAAAGGAAGGCGGTTAGGAGCGACACGCAAGCACCGAGGTATTCAAACTTGCCCCATGATCTTGTTTAGTCAATTTGTAGAGACGTGACAACTTTAATTATGTCCTGTCAAGAAACGCCGGACTGTGTCCGGGGATCCTACTGGCCATGCCTCCAGCAGCCGGATTCCTGGACCGGATTCCCAAGCGGAGGCTGATGTGGGGACAGTGCCGAACTATCCTCCTGCGGAGGATACAGATATGCTCTCTGCCACAAATTCAGAAGTGGAGAGCGCCATGAATCACCGGCGCCGACGGGCCATACTCCACGGTGGTATTTTTTCCGAAGAGGCGTTCAACTCCTTCAATTCCGGACACGCCTATATCCGCGCTGCTCGAGATGGACTTGCCAGAGCAACGGACCAGTATGTGAAGGACATACGGGTAAGGAAATTTAACAAGTATGTATAGTAGTAGCCCCTGAGACTTGAAACAGTTGGCACAACTGATTTAAGGATTGTTAAATGCATAGGTTATTATAGAGAAGAATGCCCAGTTGTCTCAGGAGCTGGAGGAGTGTAAGGCCCAAATGAAGGGTAACATAGCCGAACAAGAGGGATCCAAAAGGACTTCTTCTGGTAAGAATTTCTTCTACCAGTTTGTGTGTTTGAAATAGTTTAAAAATCTGACGAAATGTTTCGGCAGACAATCCCGGGGGAAATCCGGAGATTGTAGGAGGTGATGAGCGACATTTGCAAAGTCAGCTAAAGGCGGGCGAACGCGTGCTGACGAAGTCTATTGAGGAGAAGAATAAGCTGCAAGATGCTAATCTCCAACTGAGCATCAAACTGAAAGATTTTCGGGCTCAGCTCACGGACTCTGTGAAGGAGAACCGGAGGCTTCGACGCGACATTTATAGTATGTGCTTGAACGAACTGTGGTATAGTTCAGCGAGGAGGCGTACTGATAGAGTTATGTCTACAAGTATGTTGACGGGACGCCCTGAAGAGGAGATGTCCGGCTCCGCAGGCGATATGCTGCAAGAGCTTTCACAGCTGCACGAACGAGCTCGGCAGGTGATGCAGGGTATTTCCTAGGCTTTGTGGCCATCCGCTTCCCTGCCCGGAGGCATGGGCGAACTTGTAGAGATGCTCAAAGGAGCACGGTGGCGCTTCCGATTATGGAAGATATCAGCCTGCCGTCAAGGTGCGAGAGAAGCGTGGGCCATGGTGAAGACGTGATACGCCAAAGCTGACCCGAACCATATGGCCGAAGTCGGACCGGCTGTGCCAGATGGACAAGAGATACCAGTTAGTTTAGTATATGATCAAGTAGCATTAGCTGCAAAGTATTCTCAGCAGGATTGTAAGCTAGATAGCCTATTGGATGGTATAGAGGAAGAGTACAACCAGTCAGTATGATTATGTAATTTTGAATGGGCTCGTGTACTTTCTAGCCGGATTGAAAATCATTTGTCACGGCGGACCGTTTCGCTTCAGCCCCTAGATCCGATAGTCCGGGGTGTATCCGAATACCCACACAATTATGAAAAACCGGGGCATGCTTGGAAACCAGGCGTAGGGGTCATAAGTGCGTTAACAGACAAGTACCCAACTAGTTATGTTATATTACATGGATAGTAAGAAACATCTTCCAGAGAGAATAGTTCTGTTAGGGGTTCCTTTCTCCGGGTACACATGCATCGATGTGCATGTCCGAACTGTGAGCGAAAGCGCAGTAGACAAAACATCTGGGTATTTTCATTGTTAGGAACGAGAACATCTTTTGTTCACTAACCGAATATTCCCTTAAGAACGCTAGCTTTCGGCTTCACCCAGTCCGAGGTACACATCCAACTCAACCGACAGTAACAATCGCAGAGGTGCTCCCCTTATGCCCTAGCCGAATTAATGGGAATGTAGGGCATAGATACAAGACCCAGGCAACCCAGCATGGCCAAAACTTAAGTCATATCAATGCATATAATGGTGAAGAAAAGGCACATATGGAAAGAAAAATGCATATGTGGCTTGTCAAGAGGCCATTAAAGTATATATATATATATAGCTTCCGAATAGAAATCCCCCAGGTATAGTGTGCGTGCATAATGCGGCTGGAGTGCTCAGGGCATCCGTACAGCTTTAAGGCTGTATGTATAAAAAAACGGAAAAAGGGCGAGAAAGGAGGGAAAGGAACATAATTGAAGAGGTGGAAATGAGGAGACGAACACTGGGTTCGGTGCTAGGCATAGAATCTCCGGAGTCTGGCCACGTTCCATGGGTTCGGCTCGAGTCTGTTATCCGAGGCGTTGCGCAGACGGAACACTCCTCTGGCGAGAACTTGATCAATGATGAAGGGACCCTCCCACTTGGGTTTGAGCTTGTCCTTCTTATTCTCAGGTAGGCGTAGAACGAGTTCGCCAATGTTATAAGTTTTGGCCCGTACTTCTCTGCTTTGATACCTTCGAGCCTGTTGCTGATAGAATGCGGAATGGGCTTTAGCGACATCACGCTCCTCCTCCAAAGCGTCTAAGTTGTCCTACCGATCTAGCTTGTCTTCCTTCTCTTCGTACATGCGCACGCGTGGTGAGTCATGAATTATATCGCAGGGCAGCACTGCTTCTGTGCCGTACACCATAAAAAATGGTGTGTATCCGGTGCTACGATTCGGCATGGTCCGCAGCCCCCAGAGTACGGAGTCGAGTTCCTCGACCCAATGCGTGTCTGATTCCTTCAAGGATCGCACTAGTCTAGGTTTGATGCCGCTCATAATAAGACCATTTGCACGTTCAACCTGACCGTTTGTTTGGGGATGATAGACAGAGGCGTAGTCGAGCTTAATGCCCATTTTGCTACACCAGGCTTTCACCTCCTCGGCTGTAAAATTCGAGCCGTTGTCGGTGATAATACTGTGGGGGACACCATAACGGTGTACAACCTCTGATATGAAGTCTATCACTGGTCCGGATTCGGCCGTTTTAACCGGTTTGGCTTCTATCCATTTGGTGAACTTGTCCACCATGACCAATAAGTATTTTTTCTTATGGCTTCCCCCTTTGAGGGGTCCCACCATATCCAGCCCCCAGACCGTGAAGGGCCAAGTTACGGGGATTGTTTGGAGAGCGGTAGGGGGCATATGGCTCTGATTGGCAAATAGTTGACAACCAACGTAGTGTTGGACGAGGTCCTGTGCGTCCGCCCAGGCTGTCGGCCAGTAGAATCCTGACCTAAAGGCCTTGCTTACGAGAGCTCGGGCTGCCGCGTGGTGCCCGCCTAGTCCGGAATGGATTTTGGCTAAGAGCTGCCGCCCTTCCTCCTCGGAGATGCATCGTTGGAGCACTCCGGTGGCGCTCTTCTTGTAGAGTTCTCCTTCATGGACTTTGTAGGCTTCAGAGCATCGCACGATGCAATGTACCTCATTTTGATCCTCGGGGAGCTCCTGCCTATTAAGGTAGGCCAAGAAGGGCTCGGTCCACTGGGCGATGACAGCCATTATTTCATGGGCCGAAGATGTTATTTCGGTGGCAGAGCCTCCGATTACGTCAGATGGTTCAGAAGTTGGGGTTTTGTTCGGAGCCGGACTAATGGTGCCGGACTCCCCTTCCCATGCCACGGACGGCTTGAACAACCTTTCCAGGAAGATATTCGGTGGGAAGGGGTCGCGTTTAGCGCTGATGCGGGCGAGGATATCGGCCTCTTGGTTATTTGCTCTCACCACATGGTGGAATTCAAGCCCCTCGAACCGAGCTGACGTTTTGAGGATGGCATTGCGATAGGCCGCCATTTTCGGGTCCTTGGCGGCGAAGTCTCCATTTATCTGAGATATTGCGAGGTTCGAGTCCCCGTGCACTTCAAGGCATTGAATGCCCATGGAGACTGCCATCCGAAGACCATGCAACAGAGCCTCATATTCGGATGCATTGTTGGGGTCTGTGAATAGTATTTGGAGGACGTACTGCACCGTGTCTCCGGTGGGGGATGTCAGGACGACACCCGCTCCCAATCCGGCCAGCATTTTGGATCCGTCGAAATGCATGATCCAATTTGAGTATGCGCCGTACTCTTTTGGGAGTTCGGCCTTTGTCCATTCGGCGATGAAGTCAGCCAGTACTTGCGACTTAATGGCCCGCCGTGGTTTGTATGTTATGTCGAATGGAAGGAGCTGAATAGCCCATTTAGCAATTCGGCCGGTTGCATCGCGGTTATTTATTATGTCATTGAGTGGAACTTCGGAGGCCACCATGATCGAACACTCTTGAAAGTAGTGTCGCAGTTTCCAGGATGCCATGAAGACCGCATATGCTATCTTTTGATAGTGTGGGTACCGAGATGTGCATGGAGTGAGGACAGTGGACACGTAGTATACCGGCTTTTGGAGCGGGAACTTGTGTCCGTCTGCCTCCCGTTCGACAACGAGCACTGCGCTCACAACTTGGTTTGTTCCGGCTATGTATAATAGCATAGGTTTGCCGATATTTGGCGCGGTCAAGACTGGGTTGGTGGCCAAGAGTGCCTTTATTTCTTCCAGTCTGGCCGTGGCCGCATCTGTCCACTCGAAGTGTTCGGTGCGTCGAAGAAGGCGATACAAGGGTAGTGCCTTTTCTCCTAAGCGGGAGATAAAGCGGCTTAAGGCAGCCTCATATCCAGTTAGTTTCTGGATCTGCTTGAGGTCTGTTGGGATAGCCAACTGTGACAGAGCTCGGATTTTTGCTGGATTGGCTTCAATTACTCTATTGGAAACGATGAAGCCGAGTAATTTTCTGGAGGGTACTCCGAAGACACACTTCTCCGGGTTGATCTTGATGCCGTATGTTCGAAGATTATCGAACATAAGCCTCAAGTCGTCTATTAAGGTTTCGACGTGTCTTGCTTTGATAACCACGTCGTCTATGTAGGCCTCTACTGTCTTGCCGATTTGTTTTTCCAAGCATGTCTGAATCATGTGTTGATAGGTTGCGCCAGCGTTTTTTAGCCCGAAGGGCATGGTGTATAAACAGAAGGGGCCGTACAGGGTGATGAAGGCTGTTGCAGCCTGGTCGGACTCCGCCATCTTTATTTGATGGTATCCGGAGTATGCATCGAGGAAACACAATGAATCTTGTCCTGCGGTGGCATCGATTATTGTCAGGACCCCGACTCGATGCCACATCGATCTAGCATGTAACACATCATATCACTTTGCGGCCTCACACACGGTATTCCCACGGGTGCCACCTTACCTGGCCCGGGACCGTTTGCGCCTTTTGGCTCACGTATATGATAGTGCCGCTAGCATCCATATGACAAAGAACCCGGGCTGACATGGCTAGTCGTGAACCCAAAGTGGCACAAACTTACAGGGACATGCATCCATGACCCAGCATCGAACGTGTCGGTCATCAACGAGTGAATCTGGGCTGTAGCACTGGGCTAGCAGGACTCCGGTAAACCGGGCTGTAGCGGGCTAACAGGACTCCGGTATCCATCACGTGACATTTCCCAGAAGGGACAGACACAGGAACGAAGAAGGACACATGCCGGCCAGCATAAGTTATCCGGAGCAGTAGCAAGCTACCAAGGCTCAGTGGAAGCACTAGGAGACATTTCCCGGTAAGAGAGGCTACTAAAGATAAACAACTAGATAGTCAGATCACACACATACCAAGCATTTCAATCATACACACAATATGCTCGATATGTGCAAATACAACAAGGCATCACAACATGACTCTACGACACAAGTACTTTATTTAAAGGCTCAGAGAGCCATACATATCATACACACAAGTACGGGTCACACGACCTAGCATTCAAGTCATACAGACATACAAGCCAACAACGGAAGTAACTTGTCTGAGTACAGACAACTAGTAAAATAAAAGAGGCTTGGGAAGCCTAGCTATACTACATGGTCCTTCACAAGCACAGGATCACCACCTGGGCCTCAGTCTACTCATCGATGCCAACGTCTACGAAGAACCCATCAGAAGGGGTTGCAGCGTCTTCTGAAAAATGTAAATTAAAGCAACATGAGTACAAAGGTACTCAGCAAGACTTACATCAGATCCTACATACATGCACATTATCAAGAAGGGTTGGTGGGGTTATTGCAGCAAGCCACCTTTGACTCTTGGCTAAACTATCCTACGAGACACCAACTTGAAATGGTTTTGCGCACACGAGTCCACTACACACCAACTCAATACACGACCGAGGATCCACCTCCGTCATCCTATGGAAGAGCCATCCTCGGCACTCATGCTTATCTTGAGGATTTTAGTAGTATCCATTTACTTGTCTATGAACTGTATAGGCAACCAAGTAGTCCTTTACCAAGTACGCGGCTATTCGAATAGATAATGTTAACCCTGCAGGGGTGTACTTCTTCATACACGCTCTCACCACTTACCGCCGTTTACACGACATGTACTCGACAACCTTCAAGCGGAAGCCCAACGTGGGTGTCAGCCACGACCTACCGAAACACCTAAGTCTCTAGTCTAGGTTTATCGCCTATTCAGGTTCCATCCGCAGGGAGTCCAGCCGAGGTTTCCACATACGGCCCCGAATGATGTGTACAGGGTTCCGAGACACCTAACGGGTGCCCGGCATACCCGGCCACATACCTACCGCATCACAGCCCACCCCGCAGGTCAGCGTTGCCCACGGCCTCCAGTAAGCTACAAACACCAGAAAACTACTTGCAACTCCTGGACAGAGGACTAGGGTGAATAAGAAGCCGAGAGGGTCCATTGGTTTCGGGCCCAATGCATGGTAGTAGCTGAATCTTAAATCACACATACAAATCTCAGTGCTTAAGGTCGGCTTCAATGAAACAACCCACCATGTACTCCTACATGGCCTCTCATCCATACCTTTACCAAATCGTGTTCACCAAATCACTCTCATTACTGGCATGATCATTTACCTCCAGCCCATCACCCAGATGAACCAGACCTGACACGACTCTAAGCATAGCAGGCATAGCAAGGTAGGAACAACACATACATATGGCTCAATCAACTCCTACACATGCTAGTGGGTTTCATCTAGTTACCGTGGCAATGACAGGTCATGCAGAGGAAATGGGTTCAACTACCGTAGCACTCAGCAGTTTGAATCGCGTTGTCTTAATGCAGTAAAAGAGAGCAGAAGCGGGAACATGGGATTGTATCGATATGATCAAATGGTTGGTTGCTTGCCTGATGGGTCGATGCACTGATATTGATCTTCGCTAGGGTAATCATGGTACTCCTCGGGGGCAGATCCTGCCGCAAAGAGCACCGATACACAACATCACCAAACAATATGCAACAATATGATGCATGCATGAGACATAGCAAAATGAGTGTATTAGGCTAATGCAACTAAGACCAGATGGGTTTGAACCATTTTGAATCAAAGATTCAAGTTTCAAACTCATAAATGGCCCCTTTAAGTGCTTTATCTTGTTCTGCACTAAACATCAGGTTAGCTTGCTAAAACATGCATGAAACCAGTACAGATGGATATATTGGATATTTCTGATCATTTTTCATATATAAAACTTTGCATTTGGAGTTACAGATTAATTTCTATGATTTTTTTAAAGTTTGTGGTATTTACTGGAATTTCCTGTATAAAAATAATTCCAGTAAATAAATTACTGCGTCAGCATTACGTCAGGATGACGTTAGCGGTCAACGGAACAGTCCAGGTCAACCCTGACTAGTGGGTCCCGTGTGTCAGTGTAATTAGTTTAACTAAATATTAATTAAAACTAATCCTGATTAGATAACAGGGCTGGGCCCCACCTGTCATTGACCCAGGGGGTCAAACTGGGCCCACCCGTGGTCAAACGAGGGGTCAGCGGGGTCAAGTCGCCAGCGTTTACCGCCGGTGAGGCCGAACGCGGCGGCGAGAGTGGTTTTGTGCATTCCGGCGACCAAAAGAGCCGTGGAGGGCATCTACGTGTAGCTGGGAGCAAGCCGCAGCTCTTGGTGGCGTTGGTTGAGCTCGGGGTGGCCGGAAACGGCGCCGGCGACGAGCTCCGCGGCGGCGCGTGCGGGTGAGCTTCGTGCAGTCGCTACGGGGCTCGGAAGCGAGAAAGGAAAGGGGGGAGAGGTAGCTGGGCTCACGGCGATCTCGAGGAAGCAAACGGCGCGGTCGGGGACGAGCTAGTGCGGCGGTGACGTTGAAGGGGATCTCCGGTGATGGCGGAGTTGGGCGAGGTCGGTGTAGAGGCTTCAGGGCAAGCAAGCGCTCGGGGCTCGGCTAGCTCGAAGAAGAGGAGGGCGGCGGAGCTCCTGGACACGACGGCACAGCGCAAGGACGACGGAGAGCGCGACTACGGCGATGGTGCGGCTGCGGTGGCGTCGGCCATGGCGTGGGAGAGCGAGGGAGAGAGGCAGGGGGAGAATGGACATGTCCACAGGGTTCGGGGCGCGACGTGGAGCTCATACCGGTCAGCAGAGAGGCGAGGGGAGGAAGCAGGGCGGCGGGCAGCTGCGTGGCGCGCGCTGGAGCCGCCGTCGAGCACCTGCCTGCCTGCCTGGCGAAGGCAAGCAGCTCGCTGGAGCGGCTGCTGGGCTGGGCTGGCTAGATGGGCTTGCTAGTTGGGCTTCCAGGTTAGTTCCCTCTCTCTCTGTCTTTATTTATCTTTTCTATTTATTCTGTAACTTTGTGGACTTTCTAAAAATACCTAGACAACTCCAAAAATCACCAAACTGCTCATGGCCACTAACTGGAATATATCCAGCATGGAACATTTTAGTTTGGGATTATTTGAGAATTTAAAATAATTTATATAATTTAAATGCCCAAACTCAAATACTTATGATTTAATTCAAAAACCTTAGGATGACCTAGAAAATTGTGCACCACTTTTGGCAAAGGCTCTGAACCAAGGAAAAAATGATGGACATTTTAGAAGGCATTTCAGGTTCATTGAAAATATTTTTAGTAAACCCTAGTTGGTTTCAGAGGGGGCTGGGGGTTCTGTCATCTCCATTTCAAGTTTCTGATGAAAGAAATAGACATGATGCAACACTCTAATGCATGAACTACTTAGGATGTGACAATTATCTGATCAATGCGGGGGAGGGGGAAGGGATCCTTGGGGCAAGCTTTATTGAGGTCTTTGAAATTGACACATAAGCACCAGGATTTGTCCTTTTTTGGTGCCATTACCAGGTTTGCTAGCCAATCCGGATGTTTGATGTCTCTAATGAATCCGGCTTCGAGTAGCTTGGCTAGCTCTTCTCGCATGGCTTGCCGCTTAGGTTCTGAGAAGCGCCTAAGAGTCTGCTTGACTGGCTTGTATCCTTTTACCATATTGAGGCTGTGTTCGGCCAGCCTGCGTGCTATGCCCGGCATGTCTGAAGGATGCTAGGCGAAAATATCCCAGTTTTCACGCAGGAAATCTCGCAGTGCATCATCTATTGTGGGGTTCAGCTGTGTCCCTATGGAAGCTGTTTTTAAAGGGTCCATTGGGTGGACCTGGAATTTGACTATCTCGTTTGCAAGCTTCAAGGAGGTGGATTTAGGTCGCTTGTCGAGTATCATGTCGTGTCTGTCCACTGTTGCTCGTAGTGTTGTCAGCTCTTCGGCCGCGAGGGCTTCTGATAATGTCTCCAGGGCGAGGGCGGCAGTTTTGTTTTCGGCGCAGAGTGTGACGTCCGGATCACTAGCTAGAGTGATGATTCCATTGGGCCCGGGCATTTTGAGCTTCATGTACCCATAATGGGGTATAGCCTAAAAACTCGTGAATGCGTCTCGCCCTAAGAGGGTGTGGTATCCGCTGCTGAACGGGGCTACTTGGAATGTAATTTCTTCAGACCTGTAATTCTCCAGCGTGCCGAATACCACATCCAGTGTGATTTTTCCCGTGCATTGTGCCTCTCGACTAGGGATGATTCCCCTGAAGGTAGTGCTGCTTCGTTCAATGCGACTCTTGTCAATTTCCATCTTGTTGAGGGTTTCCTCATAGATGAGGATTAGTCCGCTTCCGCCGTCCATGAGCACTTTAGTAAGCCTGAAGCCATCCACGATTGGGCTAAGGACCAAAGCGGCTGGTGCTCGGAATTTCCGACATTGGGGTTCGTCACTGGCATTGTAGGTTATAGCCGTGTCGTTCCATGGGTTTATTGTTGCCATGTGGCAAACTTCTGTGTGGCTGCGCTGAGCTCACTTTCGCCTATTATTTGAGGCGAAGGTCTCGAAGACTGTAAATACCGTATTGTTGTCTCCGGGGGGATGTTTAATGAGGAGATCTTCACCTCTCTTTGCCACCTGTCGGAGTATCCAACATGCTCTAAGTCTATGCGTTGGCGTAGTATCTGGTGTGCTATGAATCTTGCACGACCCGTCTAGCCATTCTTCCAATACGGTTCCTCGCCTTGCGGCGGGCTTTATTTTTTTTGTACTTGAATCGGGTGACTTATGATAGTTTACCCTTTTAGTTCGGATAGGGGATTTGGCCGGAGCCGGACTATCCCAAAAACTTGTTTGGGTTTTCCAGGCGCTTTCCATTGCGCAGTACTTTTGCACTATGGCCGCTAAGTCAGTGAAGTGTACTATGTCGCGGCGGTTTATAGCATTGAGGATCCCTTTGTCCGTGCATTTTTTGCGAAAGAGGGAGATTGCATCGGCCTCACAACAGTCCTTGACCCTGTTTATCACAAGGAGGAATCTGGCCCAGTAGTGATGTACTGTTTCTTGGGGCTCTTGTCTGATATGGGAAAGATTGGATAAATCTGGGTGGGTGGGTGGATTTCAATCCGAATCCCGACCCGATCTGGGACCCAGGGGCAAAGAAGCTTCCGAGCTTAATGGCTCGGGTCCTGGGGCATTGCCCGATTTCTTCGGTCCGCCCCCCGATCCTGAGTCCGGAACCGGGGTCATGTCCTCCCGTGAGCGGGTGTCTGGCTCAGAGAGCTCGGAAATCCGGACATAGTTCGTCCTCAAAGTGGTGGGAGAATTAGGATGATGCTCTTCCACTACCGCTATCTCATGGGTGACCGGTGGAGAGTGAATCTCCCTTTGATCAGGTTTAAGCCTGATCCGGTCATAGTCCGTAGCGACGCCCAGGGCGGCGATGCGATCCAAGAGCTCATTGAGGGAGGAGAGATCCATTGGATCCATCTGCTTGGCAAATTCCGAATCAACATGGAGGCTATTTTTAAAGACCTGAGAAGTCATTGTCAGCGCGACAGCTGATCGGGTGGTCAAAACGAAGCCGCCCAGCCGGAGAGTGTGGCCTAAAGCTAGGGCTCCCCCGGAGGTGATGTTGTCCTTGACAACGAGGCGAGCCATCTAATCTTACAGCGACGGCACAGATGAACTCTCAATTAAAGCACCAATCACTACAAAAAAAATACACTTCCGTGATGATACGTGTTTGTCACAGTAGGTCGCGTTTTTTGTCACGCATGTACATCCATGAAAAATTTATGACAGAATCAAGATAGTCATACCTGTGCTGTCGTAGAAGTGTTCCATGACATTACCAAAATTATCATCACGGAAGTGTCCACTTCCATGACGATAAATCGCGCGTCACAGAAGTGCTTTCGTCAAGGGTGACCGACACGTGGCATCCACCGTAACGGAACACCGATAAGCTATCGGGTCGGGTTTTGAATCCGATAACCCGTTAACAGCCCCGACCAGTGGGGATTTTCCACGTGTAAAATCATCATTGGCTAGAGGAAACGCGTGTCGGCTCATCGTTGGGACAGATGTCATCCACTCATTGGACGGAAGGCGCCTATGATACGTCGACACGTGGCACGACCCAACAGAGGCCCATTCTTGTGAAAAGGCCGGCCCAGTAAAAATTAGCAGGCCAGCCCATATAAGGCCTACTTGTGTCAGGTCCATTTAAGCCCACGGCCCATACGAGATGTGCCAATTCAGCCCGTCAACGGCCCGTTAAAGATTTGACACCATTGTAGCCCATCGTCAGTTCGACCCCGTTAATAGTCTGCTATATATTTGGGCCCAATATCGGCCCGGTTAGATTTTGGCCTGTTAATGGCCCATTTAATGGATGGGCCAATTTTCAGGATGTACATCTTTCGGCCTTTTAGCGACCCATTTAAATGTTGGGCTAATTTCCGGCCCGGTGTGTCTTTCAGCCTGTTGACGGCCCATAAATCTGATGGGCCATTTGTTGTCGGACCTGAGTTTCGGCCTTTTAGCGGCCCATTTAAGTGTTGGGCCAATTTCTGGCCCGGTGTCACTTTCAGCCTATTGACGGCCCATAAATCAGTTGGGCCATTTGTAGTCGGACCTGAGTTTTGGCCTTTTAGCGACCCATTTAAGTGTTGGGCCAATTCCCGGCCCTGTGTGCCTTTCGGCCTGTTAACGGACCATAAATGAGTTGGGCCATTTGCAGTCGGACCTTAGTTTTGGCCTTTTAATGGCCCATGCCCTTCATGGTCCAATACCAGCTCGGTTTCTCTTTCGGCTTGCTAAAGGCCCACAACACAGTTGGGCCATTTACAATAAGACTTGACTTTCTGCCTCTTAGCGGCCCATGGTTTTCATGGTCCAGTACAAGCCCGCTGTCTCTTTCGGCCTGCTAAAGGCCTACAGTATAGTTGGGCCATATGTAGCCCAAACTTAGTAACGACCTGTTAACGGCCCGTGAAATATATTGGGGCCACCTGTTGCCCACTTTGATGTCAGCCTGTTAACGACCCGGGAGGTAAGAGGGCCGGCCATTAACTTTTGGCCTAGTAACGGCCCATTAACTTAATGGGCCCACTAAAGTTCGTACATGTCTTTAGGCCAAATTAGATAATTTGAGCCCATTACAACGAGAAATTATGCACAGGACCAAAACCGATCAAGCAAAGGTACGACATACATAGCCCTTAAAAAAGGTACGACATACAGGGAATAACGTTGCACATCCAGCATATATTCAGGAAATTACATCCACTGGGCAATCAAAGATTGATGCCAGTGCAAATAAATGAGCAGAACCTAACCATCTACAACGTCACAATCTGCAACCTCAGCACAGATGACACCCATAAGCATTTGGGCAAGTTCTTTCTGCTTTGCTACACTGTCTCTGAAAACATTGATCAGTTGTTGTGTCGCACGACTCTGCACCTCTGATTCATCCATCATTTCCATCATTGCTTCAGCCATTAATTGGTTCACAAACATACATTTATTCCGTTGCATTCGAGACAGAGGATACTGAACAGATTCAGATGGCAATTTTGGCAGGCTTGTATTATTGATAGTGGAGAGTGTCTCGACCACTGCATCATAACATAAATTAGTACGGGAGCCAAACAGATTAATCATGAGTTATTCCCATATTACCTGGCCTGGATTTATTGGAAAGAAACAATGGGGTTGCCTTGCTGTTTTCAGAGTTTGTCTTCTTATCTTCAGCAGCCTGCACAAAGTTAACACACTAGCATTGCTATCATTGGCACAACGAATGTTTGGGCAACTAGCCTACACCAAATTAACACAATATGGCATAGCTATCATCAGCCAGGTAAGGTAGCACGAAAGCAACATTGACACAATGAATGAATGGGGACCCAGAGAAGCACTATAATTCAGTAATGTGCGTGATATGAGATAGTACATTCATGCAGCTCAGTATGCAAAACTACCAGGTAGTTTTCCTTACAAAAATCAACATTGGCGCCTTTAACATTTTGCTACAACTAATTTTAGATCAGATAAAGGTTAGATTCACGCCGATTAACAAAATACATGTTGATGTAAAAATATAGTGATATACAACAGGTACTTACATCAGCATTGGAGCACAGAGAATTCCTGCAAGATATTTTCCTTGAATACGATCCCAATGGAGGAAGTCTTCTATCGTTTAACCTTATTTTCTAAAAGAGAGATGGGTAAGAAACATGTAGAAAATATGATCAGAATGCTATCAAATTTCATGATGCGAGGATACACACATGCTTCTTAGAATGGAGTTGACATTCTTTTGCTGGACTGGAGCGGACTAGTTCTTTGGCCACTGGAATCTGCTTATTATCAGTGGGAGTTGGGGTTCTCTGTGCTGGAGCAGTATCTATGAAAAATGGAGTTTGTTTATTATCTCCTGGCATTTGGATCTTTTGCAAAGACCTGGTTTGTAACCCTTCAGATTCTAACATAGCCGTCTTCCCCTTGGATGCCTTATATAGAAGAATGGTGATTCAGTTATAAAACATGCTACAGTAGAGATGGAATAGGTACTGAAGAATAGAAAGGCATGACATATTGACATGTATTCCCTCCATCCGAAAATAAATGGACGGGTCTAGGCGTATTTCAGTTCTAGATACATCCAGTTTTATCCATTTCTGCGACATTTAATCCAGACGGAGGGAGTATGATGTAAGAGCTAGGGATACGATAGGACAACACAGTAAAAAAACACTGAAAAACCCACTACAGAACCAAAGTATTCAAACCCACTGATATGAGATAGTACACTCATGCAGCTCAGGATGCAAAACTACCAGGCAGTTTTCCTTACAAAAATCAACATTGTGGCCTTTAATCATACATTTTTCTACAACTAAATTTAGATCAGATAAAGGTTGGATTCACGTCGATTAACAAAATACATGCTGATGTAAAAATATAGTGATATACAATAGGTACTTACATCTACATTGGAGCACGGAGAATTCCTGCAAAAATCTTTCCTCATAAACGATACCATTGCCGAAATTCTTCTATCTGTTAAGCTTATTTTCTAAAAGAGAGATGGGTAAGAAACATGTAGAAAATATGATCAGTATGCTATAAAATTTCATGATGCAAGGTTCCCACACGCTTCTTAGAATTGAGTTGACATATTTTTGCTGGACTGGAGCGGACTAGTTCTTTGGCCACTGGAATATGCTTATTATCAGTAGGAGTTGGGTTTCTCTGTGCTGGAGCAGTATCTATAGAAACTGGAGTTGGTTTATTATCTCCTGGCCTTTGGATCTTTTGCAAAGGCCTTGTTTGTAACCCTTCAGATTCTAACATAGTCGTCTTCCCCTTGCATGCCTTGTATAGAAGAATGGTGCTTTAATTATAAAACATGCGACAGCAGAGAGATGGAATAGGTACTGAAGAATAGGAAGGCATGACATATTGACATGTATTCCCTTCATCCGAAAAAATGGATGGGTCTAGGCATATTTCAGTTCTAGATACATCCTTTTTTATCCATTTCGGCAACATGTAATCCGGACGGAGGGAGTATGGTGTAAGAGCTAGGGATACGACAGGACAACACAGCAAAAAAACACTAGTTGAATGTAAAACTATATGCTAGCGGAATACGTACAGAAATAACTAAGGCAACATACATGTGTAAAAAATAAGATGGCATTGCAACAGAGCACTAGAACAGCACTTCAATGTAAAAAAACATGGTATGGCAGACAGATGAAGTACATACTGATGAATAACAATGCATAAGATATTCAGAAGCATGATGTCCAAATTAAGCAGATGGCATTGCGATAGAGTAGAATGGTAGTACTTGGATTTGAAAACTTGTTATCATGAATGGAATAGGTACTGAAAAACAGGAAGGCATGACATATTTACATGCATGATCAGCATGCTAAGCACATGGCATTGCAACAGAGTAGATACACTCTAGGACATTATATGCATGTTGTACCCATATCACATGCCAAGTTAGAGCAAGGACCTTGTGGGGTGAAGAGGATTCATCATCTTTCTGCAAGTCTTCTGAAGAACTGCCTTTACATGTTCCATCATATTGGGTATCATTGACATCAAGTTTATTGGCCTTTACTTTGCTCCGTGAGGTTCTTGTGGATATATCAGTGTGTGCAATTATATCTGACATGCATGGAAGACAAATAGTAGTTAGATTTATGTAAATGAGTGCCTGTAGGAGACGAAATAAATAGTAGGACTAGGGTTAACTAGCAGCAATAGGTCTCATAAACTAAAGCGAGAACACAGATGAAAGCTACAGAATATGCATCGTTTGTACTCGAGATTAACTTGATGGCACACAAAAGTATTAAAGAACAACATAGGTAATACTAGAAGTGGTATAATACTATAATCACCAGCCTGTGGGATAGCATTGGCTGATGGATGATAACTATGGAACAACATTACCTAAAGAACAAGTATCTTAGCTGAACTATGGAACAACGTGAACTCCTGAACAAGACCCGTAAGAGATCAGCATGAATATACAGTGAAATGTGATGATCTATTTTCCATGCTTAGATGAATAACAAAGCCATAAATGTTGCACACAAGTAAGATGAGGGTACAACCTATCTGGCTGCCATCCATAGGAGTGAGCATCATTTGCTGACTTTTCGATGGCCCTGCAGTTGTTGTGGCTGTCCATGTGGGGCATGCGCATTCGATGCAGGGAACTGTTGAGTGGGGACTGTATCTCCCTTCTGGTGTATGCTTCCCTTGTTGTAGCAGCTGCGGTGAGTCGGAAGACAGTGTGTCTGAAGATGCAGATAATGCATAATGTTAAGAACGACATATCTCTTTGATCTGAAAAAAATACACTAAGAGATCAACAGCAAGGTACGAGAGTGGTCACACGTCTGTTGACTGAAGACTAAATTGGGGTCACACGATTTTATTTTATTTTGGTACTGTCCAATCTACGCTAGATGGCTTGATGGCCGTCTTGTGCCTCCCGGCTGAAACTGTTCGGAATCTTCCCCAAATAGCCAGCGACCAACGGCAGAGTAGCCTGCCTCCGCCGTCTGTGGCCCCGGCCAAAACCCCGCTCCCCTCCCCACCGCACTGCCGTGGTTGCGCCGCCCCCGGGCCAATCCACAAAGACTCCCTGTCATCCAGATCTGGTGGCGGCAGTACCTTCAACCCACGCAACTCTAAAAGATAGCCATCTAAGCGCAGCTTCCGCGGCGAACTTGCGGCCCCGCACCCTTACGTTAGACACCAGCCAATCGGCAGCCTAGGAGCTCCGCCGCCTCGAGGGGTGCTGCTTCCCATTGGGAATCGATTGGCCCAGAATAAAAATTCAGATAACTGACGCCTAAATAAAGTGATTTGAGATGAGGGTGCGACCTATCTGGCGCCATGGTGAAGTAGGCAGGTCCAGCTGCCGAGTCGGTGAGGCCGGCGCAGTTGCGACAGTCGATGGCTATGCGGAAGCAGCGCCAGATCTCTGGACAGATCCGAAGTTGGAGCCGCTCCGGCGCCGTGAACAACGGCGGGGGTGAGTCGGCTCCGGTACGGTTCACGCGGCCGTCGTCAAGGCAGCACCAGCAGCACGGAGTGAGAGGCACATGGCCCAGTGCGCGATGGAAATTGGACAGCGTCTCCGGCATTAGGGAGGAGGGCGGCTGTGAAATTGGTGCGGTGGGGGGCGCCATGGAGGTGGGGCTGAGGTTTCGCGGCTCAGGAGAAGGGAGCTTCCCGAGGAGAAGGTGATTTGGCACCCACGAGGTATG
>NC_041389.1:434501829-434503153 GCF_002162155.2 Triticum dicoccoides | reverse complement strand
ATCCCGTCGCCCCCGACCCAGCCGCCATGACGCCGCCGGATCGCTTCCTCGGCCTCAACTGCCCCGACCCCATCGTCCCTGGTGCCCGCGCCGTGCTCGAGCCCCGCACCGCCCGGCGACCCTGTTGCGGTGCACGAGCCGCTCGCCGGTGACGGCCCCCTCCCTCACGCCCGTGCCACGGCCCCCTTCTCACTGGACCTCGCCGTCGCCCTCCACCTCGCTTCCTCGTCTCCCTCCTGCGCCTCCCCATCTTCCCCGATCTGGATGCGCCATCACCCGAGTACCTCGCCGGAGGCCACGACGTCGGGACCACCTCGCCGGACTGCTTCCTCTCCGCCGATCGTCCCCGTCTTCCTCCTCCATGAACGGAGCTGCTCCGCCTCGTCGCGCCGACCCCGACACCTCCCCGAGCACACTGCCTTCCCCCTGCAGCTCCCCTGTGAGGAACCCCCCTCATCTCCTCCTTTCCCTCCTCCCGTGCGGCCACCGTTCGCTACTCCCTCGCGTGCATGTGCACACCGCCGTACCCGTTCCCCGCGCTCGCCGTCACGCCTCCGGCCGGCCCAGTGCTTGCGCTCACCGTGCCTGGACCGGCGCCCTGCTCGCCCCTATCGTCCCGACCAACCACCGCGCTCACCGCGGTCCCCGCGCAGGCCACGCCCACCTCTTGCAGCCATCGCCGCCGACTGCAATCGCCGGCGCCTCCATTTGCCTGGGCGGGCGCCCAAACGGGCTGGCGCCCACACGCCCGTAACCCGTTCGCCCGTGGCTGTTTGGCCCCCGGGCCACAGACAAGTGGGGCCCAGCCCCTAGAACATTTTAAAAAAAATAATAATATAAAAATATATTAAATAAATAAATGAATAATAACTAAAATAATTAAAATATTAATTAATTAATCAAGTAATTAATTAAGTTAATTAATCCTGATTAGATTAACCTAATCACAAATTAAACTAAACAGTTAATTAAGCTAACTAATTAACCTAAACCCTAATTAACCTAAATAGAGAATGACAGGTGGGTCCCACTGGACCCACACGTCAGATTGACCTAGTCAACCCTGTTGACTGCTGATGTCAGCATGACGTCATGCTGACGTCATAAATCCATTTTCCGAATTAATTAAATAATTAAATAAATTCTAGAAATTAATAAAATCTTTAGAAAATCATATCTTTTAATCCGTAACTCGGATTAAAATATTTTCAACATGAAAGTTGCTCAGAACGACGAGACGATTCCGGATACGCAACCCGTTCGTCCGCCACACCCCCCTAACCTATCGAACTCGCAACTTTCCCCCCCTCCGGCTCCTCTGCCC
>NC_041389.1:434498660-434501542 GCF_002162155.2 Triticum dicoccoides | reverse complement strand
GCGTAGAACACGTCTAGCTCTGCCTGTTATCCTGTTGTGCACTTGCTTACTATGTATTTACTGTTTCTCCCCCCCTCTTCTCTTCGGTAGACCCCGTGACGAGGTTGACGCCCCAGTTCGACTACGGAGTTGACGACCCCTCTCTCTTGGCAGAGCAACCAGGCAAGCCCCCCCCCCTTGATCACCAGATATCGCCTATTCTCCTCTATACTGCTTGCATTAGAGTAGTGTAGCATGTTACTGCTTTCGTTAATCCTATTCTGATGCATAGCCTGACATTGTCGCTACATCTGTTGATACCTTACCTACAATCCTAAATGCTTAGTATAGGATGCTAGTTTATCATCATTGGCCCTACATTCTTGTCAGTCTGCCTTGCTATACTATCGGGCCGTGATCACTTGGGAGGTGATCACGGGTATATACTATACATATATACATACTATACAGATGGTGACTAAAGTCGGGTCAGCTCATTGAGTACCCGCAAGTGATTCTGACGAGGGGGCTGAAAGGACAGGTGGCTCCATCCCGGTAGAGGTGGGCCTGGGTTCCCGACGGCCCTCGACTGTTAATTTGTGGCGGAGCGACAGGGCAGGTTGAGACCACCTAGGAGACAGGTGGGCCTGGCCCTGTTCGGCGTTCGCGGATACTTAACACGCTTAACGAGATCTTGGTATTTGATCTGAGTCGGCTACGAGCCTATACGCACTAACCATCTACGTGGGAGTAGTTATGGGTATCCCGACGTCGTGGTATCAGCCGAAGCACTCCAGACGTCAGCGACGGAGCGGCGCGCGCCGGATTGGAACGTAAGCCTGCTCTTGTATTAAGGGGGCTAGTTCCGCTTTCGGCCGCGTACGCAACGTGCAGGTGTGCTATGGGCGATGGGCCCAGACCCCTGTGCGCTTAGGTTTAGACCGGCGTGCTGGCCTCTCTGTTTTGCCTAGGTGGGGCTGCGACGTGTTGATCTTCCGCGGCCGGGCATGACCCAGGAAAGTGTGTCCGGCCAAATGGGATCGAGCGTGTTGGGGAATGTGGTGCACCCCTGCAGGGAAGTTAATCTATTCGAATAGCCGTGATCTTCGGTAACAGGACGACTTGGAGTTGTACCTTGACCTTATGACAACTAGAACCGGATACTTAATAAAACACACCCTTCCAAGTGCCAGATACAACCGGTGGTCGCTCTCTCTCAGGGATACGAGGAGGGGATCGCCGGGTAGGATTATGCTACTAGAGATGTTACTTGGAGATGCTACTTGAAGATGCTACTTGGAGGACTTCAATCTACTCTCTCCTACATGCTGCAAGACGGAGGCTGCCAGAAGCGTAGTCTTCGACAGGATTAGCTATCCCCCTCTTATTCTGGCATTCTGCAGTTCAGTCCACTGATATGGCCTCCTTACACATATACCCATGCATATGTAGTGTAGTTCCTTGCTTGCGAGTACTTTGGATGAGTACTCACGGTTGCTTTCTCCCCCCTTTTTTTCCCCTTTCCTTTCTTTCTGGTTGTCGCAACCAGATGCTGGAGTCCAGGAGCCAGGAGCCAGCGTCGACGACGACTACTACATTGGAGGTGCCTACTACTACGTGCAGGCTGACGACGACGACCAGGAGTAGTTTAGGAGGATCCCAGGCAGGAGGCCTGCGCCTCTTTCGATCTGTATCCCAGTTTGTGCTAGCCTTCTTAAGGCAAACTTGTTTAACTTATGTCTGTACTCAGATATTGATGCTTCCGCTGACTCGTCTATGATCGAGCACTTGTATTCGAGCCCTCGAGGCCCCTGGCTTGTATTATGATGCTTGTATGACTTATTTTATTTGTAGAGTTGTGTTGTGATATCTTCCCGTGAGTCCCTGATCTTGATCGTACACATTTGCGTGCATGATTAGTGTACGATTAAATCGGGGGCGTCACAGAGGGTCGGGGATAGTAGAGTAACTTTGCTTCTCCCCAAATAGTGGGCGGGATTTCGGGCGAGGAGGGCGTGTGTTCTGAACTATAGTGGGCGCGAGCGATTTCGGGTGAGGAGAGCGTTTTTGAAATAGTGGGCGCGAGCTATTTCAGGCGAGGAAAGCGTGTTTTGCCGACCACGGTTTATGAATTATTCGGCACATGTTATTTCGGCCGAGGAGAAGGCGCGCTTGGATGAAGTTACGAACCTACCCTCGATGTACAACGGGCCAATTGATGCATGTCCCACATAGGAAGGTAATTTTGCGTCTCCCATTTATTTGCTTGGGCGAATTCCACCGAGCAGAGAGGATGTTTAAGGGTTCGTTCAAATTTTGGGAGAACGAGCATCCACGTCTACCTTGCCAAGTCGATTCGAATCAAATTTTGAAATATTAGCTTGCCACTTCTTTTTTAGATGGAGAGATGATGCTCGGGAGTAATGTGTTTTTACATGCTCGTTGCTACCGATTTACTATATGACAAATAGTTGACCCACTCAAAAACACGAATCAAACCCAAAATGAAATATCTCGATTCAATGAACTAGCTCGTTCAGTAGGTCAAAATAGTGAACTAAATCCAAAATTGAACACCTCAATCGAGTAGCATGTTGTACAATATTATAGTACTCCATGAACATGTTGAAAGTCAAATTAATGAACTTGTTTGATATATGCATATACCCGTTCATGTGTGGATTGCAGACAACATGTTCTCCAATTTAAATATTTGAATGCAAGTTTATATCGAAACATGGTTTATATCAGTCTTTGATGCATAAAACGCGACCTCCCCCTCTCCCGGACTCCTGTTCTCTCTCTCTCTCTCTCACTCACACTCTCTCGCCGACAATCTTCAATTCTGTCGCACGCATCCGACACAAAAACCTTGTTGGTCCCTCTCCCTTTCTCTCCATCTC
>NC_041389.1:434475656-434498424 GCF_002162155.2 Triticum dicoccoides | reverse complement strand
GGGGTATTTCTAGTTTGCATTCATATATACACCATCTATAGATCTCTCTCGCACACTATGTATGATACTCTAGCTAGTCTAAGACAGATATCTTGGGTGTACTCATCGTACGCACACAAATTCCATGACTCTTTGCCCGTAACTCTCTCACGCACCACTATGTCATCTCGGAGCTCTTCCCCCCTCTCTCAAACTCTCCATCCACCTGGGTCACACATACACATGCATATCTCATTCGCACTCGATAGGCCCATCTAAAACTCTATCTCTCTCCCTCGTTCTCTCTCCATCTCACACGCACACACACACACAATCTCATGCCTAGCTAGCCAAGTATGATGGTCTCTCACTCAATTGTAGGCACACGCAGTCCCCCCCGATATGTATATGACTAGCTAATCTTAGTCTCCATCACAAACATGTGCATGGTCTATCTCGATTTCTCTCGGAGCATCTTTCTATCGCGCACGCACTCCCTCGATCTCCCACCCATATAGTCCCCTCACGATCTCGAGGGGATCTCTCTATCACAAACACACCCTCTCTCCCTCCCCATGCGTCCATGCCATCCATGGGTCCCTCTCGACCTTTTTTCCTTGTTGGCCAGACCTCTATTGGACATGTGCTATAGGGGTGTCTATCTCCATTGCAAACAATCACACACTAGCTATCTTCGTGTATGTCCTCGCCTCGCTTTTCCATCTCGGAGATGCATGCGTGATATGTTCACATAAGAAATGAAAAACACACACTCTCTCTCTCTCTCTAATTTATCGTTTGTTGTCACTTTCTCTTTCACACACATACTCTTTTTGCACACTTACTCATTCTCCTTCACACAAACTTGATCTGTCTCGACTGAGGCACTCTCCTCCGTCCATAGCATATAGATTTATTGAAAATTCAAACATCACAAAGTTTGACCATGTACGTGGAGAAAAACAATTACATCTAGTACGACAAACATATCCCATTAGATTCAACATGAGATGTAGTTTTGTATGATGTATCTTTGGTATTGTAGATATAAATAACATTTGCGTAAACCTGATCAAAGTTTCCAAAGTTTGACTTCTAAAAAATTTACATGCACTGCATTATCAAGCGGATGGAATATCTCTTTCCCCCTCTCAGCTATCTGACGCACCACTCAGCCTTATTGGGGCTCCTCAATCTCTCTCAAACTTTATTGGTCAGTTTGGTTCGTGACCTGACCCTCATGCCTTGATGGCCGGTACTGCCTGGTGTGGACGTGAGATGTAAAATATTTCTGCCTGGCCAGGCTTGTGTGGTGCTGAAGCGTTTGGTTCATGCCTGGGTAGGCAAAGCATCAACGTCCCATCAATAAATCCATGCATCAATTATTTAATGCTAATATCCATCCATGTTGCTGTTAGCCTCGTGGCCGCACGACCAGGCACGGCCAGGCGTTCGAAATCGGTCGCTTGGGCCAGGCTACTTGCAGTGTCTGGAGTTCAGCCAGGCTAATTAAAGTGCAAGGGAACCCAGCCCAGGCGGGCTTTCTTTTTCACAGGGTAGCAACCAAACAAGCATGCATGAAATCCATCCACAATCCCAGGCCACGCAAAAGATGCTCACGACGCAAGCCAAACTGGCCTTATATCTCCCTGGTTCACACATACACATGTCTCACTCACGCTATACATATAGACCCATCCAACACTCTCCTCCCTTGTTCTCTCTCCATGTGACACGTACCCCCCTAAGTACCATAATCCCTCACTCCATCATAGGCTCTGTTTGGATCCATGGGTTAGAGTTAGTTTGGGTTAGTTTGGAGTCAACTAACCCAAAAAGATCCAAACATGAGGGTTAGTTTTGGTTAGATGCATCTAACCCATCCAAAAAAACTAACCCATCCAAGAGGTGCTTATTTGGGTTAGTTCTTCTCGGGACCACTAATAAACACTTTTTTCTCTCGCTCTCCCCGTAGCAGATCCCTCCCCACTTCCTCGAAGCTTCTCGTCCTCTCCTTCCCTCCCTCCCGCACCGCCCGTGAAGGTACCTCGCCGTATCCGTGCTCCATCTAACCCTGCCATCCAAACACCTCTTTACTTAGAGTTAGTTTAGGGTTAGTTCAGGGTATGAATCTAACTCTAACCTCTAACTGAGTTAGAGTATCCAAACAGGGCCATAGGCGCAAGCACTCCCCCCTCCTAAGTATGATTATCTCTTACTAGCCATCAGGAACACACGTATTGTCTCCTTCCATCCATACGTCTATCTCGATATCTCTCGGGGCATCTTCTATCGCGCCCACACCTTCTCACTCGATCTCTGACCCATGTAGTCCCATCAAGATCTCCAGGGGATCTCTCTATGACAAACATACACTCTCTCCTCCCCAAGTATGCATTTTCTCCGTATGTCTCTCTCGACCTCACTCCCTTGTTTGTCAGACCCCTCTTGGCCATGTGCTAGGGGTCTTCCTCTCTCGGTTCCAAACAACCACACACTATCTCTTCACCTTGCCTCCGTTGTCGAAGATGCATGTGTGATATGTTTGCATAAGACACACACGCTTTTTCTCTAATTTTATCGTGTGTTGTCCATGTCTCTTTCACACACACACACACACACACACACACTTTTTTCACTCTCTCTCTCTCTCTCTCTCTCTCTCTCTCTCTCTCTCGGGACTATCACGTCCATAAGCATATGGATGTTTTGAAAAGTCAAACCTCAGAAAAGTTTGACCAGGTATATGTGGAGAAAAACATTTACATCTGGAACGATCATTAGATTCATCACAACATGTACTTACTTCATACTATCATTTATCTTTGGTATTGTAGATATAAGTAATTTCTTTATAAACTTGGTCAAAGTTTCAAAACTTTGACTTCAAAAAAAATGTTGTAACTACATTATCGAACGGAGGGAGTAGCTCTTTCTCTCTCTCTCTACTATCTCTCACGGGCCTCCCCTCTCACTCGAACTCTCTATACCGACGGATTATACGCTCACTGTGTCAGCGTATAGCTCCGTATATTGTTTAGTTGACCGGTCAACCAATCCACATGCTGTGTTGTCAGCTCGTGTTCTGTATCTTGGTGTGCTGGCCCATGTGGCAGTGGGTGAAAATAAGTAATCTAGAGGGCCATCTGACACATGGTGAAGTAAACAAAGTTGAAACCACTCGGGGTAGCACCCCGCATGCTAGTAAATTGAGGGCGCATTGAGGAAAAACTTCTTGTGTGCGAAGGACGCACTCGCGCACAATTCACCACTGCGCGACGACATGCACAGAAGGACGCACTCGCGCACACCCAACACATAACACACACCAGCACACGTGTACACCGGCGTCGCCGCCGGTTGAGATGGACGGCGAGGCAGCCAACAAGCGGAGGTGGCTCGAGCCAAAACCGCATCTGGCGAGCCTGGACTTCATCAGCAGCCTCCCCGATGACATGCTGCTCGTCATCATCGGCCTCCTCCCCACCAAATCTGCCGTGCGGACCGCCCTGCTCTCCCGGCAGTGGAGCCCCCTCTGGCGCTGCGTCCCCCTCAACCTCACCATCGACAGCTGCCTCTGCGACGGGGATTGCAAACGCATGGCCGCAGTCTCCAAGATCCTTTCATCGTACCCTGGGCCAGCCAGACGCCTTGACATCCGCATGTTCAGTACCAACTGCAAGGTCCAACCCAAGTTCGACGAGTGGTTCTTATCCCCCGCCCTAGATCAGCTCGAGGAGCTCATCTTTGAAGCTGGACGATTTCGCTCTCTGCCGCCATCCGCGCTCCGCCTCACGCCAACGCTGCACCACGCCAGCTTCAGCTCCTGCTATCTTCCCCAGATTAATGCCGCGCCCGCCCTTCTTCTCCCGCAACTTAAGCAGCTTGACCTCTTCGACGTTGTCATCTCGAAGAAGGCTATGGAGCACCTGCTCCGCAGCTGTACTACAGCCGAGTACCTTCGTCTTGAGCAGATCCACGGGTTCATTAGCCTCCACATCGCGTCGACGAATCTCCGATGGATTTATGTGTCTTGCTGGCCCCGCAACAAGACATCAATTGGGAAGAGATCATTCCAGCTGTTCCACGTTATGGTCATTGAGAATGCGCCTTTCCTTGAGAGATTTCTTGTATCGGATCTAGAAGGTCCAACAAAAATCAGGGTCATTGACGCGCCAAAATTAACAGTGTTGGTGTACTCGTCTGCCAAATTCTCCGAACTCTTTATTGGATCCGTAATCGTTCAGGTACAGCACTCATCTTCTTCTCCGTCTTCTTGAAATTCACAATTTTAAATTTCTTCTTGATGTATTTACGACCGTCTTCCAGAAAATGATTCCCACAAGCTTGACCCATTCCATGCGCACAGTGAAGATCTTAGCACTAAAATCTATCGGCCCCAATCTGGATCAAGTTGTTGGATTCCTTACATGCTTTCCGTGCACGGAGAAGCTACTCATCGAGGTGAAACTTCTTTACTATAAGTAAACGGTAATCACAATGTAGCTCAATTTTTTCGTAATTTTCCCAAATTACAATGACAAGTGTAGTGTTCAAAACTGCATCTACGCACTGCACAGAAAGAAATGTTTTTAGTATTTTTTCTCACGTGATCACCTGCATCATTTTTATGTTGTACTACTACTATAGTAGCCTAGGCTAGTCATAGTGGAGAGTAACTTAGACTACTCCAGTAACTCTATGGTTACCCTAAGAGCAAGTACTACCTCCGTCCTGGTTTACTCTTCCAATTTTGTTGTATCAAAATTTGACCATAGATTTAACTGACAAAATGTTAATGCATGTCACTAAGAACTATATTGTTGGATTCGTATTTGAACATAATTTCAAATGGTGTAATTTTTAGTGACATGCATTGGCATTTTCTTAGGTAAATCTATGGTCAAAATTTTATACTAAATACGAGGTAGTATTCCCTCCATCCCAAAATTCTTGTCTTACATTTGTTTAGATATGGATGTATCTAACACTAAAATGTAAGTAGATACATCTGTATTTAGACAAATTTAAGACAAGAATTTTGGGATGGAGGGAGTACAAAAGTGGGCTATGTAGGCCAAAACATGTGCCAAATTCACTTGTGATGCATTTGGCATCGATGCCCCTCCATTGCTCACCTGGTGCCCCAATCTGGATCACCTACTTTGCTCCGGTGCCAAATTAACTCACGCAATGAAAAATCACTGTGTGGGAGAGAGAGAGGACTGAGGCAATAAAAAAACACTTTTTGGGAGAGTGAGAGGCTGGTGTAGTTGATTTGATTGATTTGTTTATACATGTGCGTCTGTGTGCACAGTGGTGCCAACTCTCTCACATCGCGAGAGCGGTGCCAAAATCTTTTGATTTGACATCGATGCGTATTATGTGGCATACTTTTGTGAAATATGGTATCGACCACATAGTGGAAGGCAACAAATGCCCAAGCTCTTCATGTGCTCCTAGTTAAATGAGAGGAACCAGAAAGAGAGAGAGGGAGAGAGAGAGAGAGAGAGAGAGAGTGAAAAAATATCACTAGCCAGCCAACCCTATCGTATGAGCGAATGATATTGGTACCTCTTGATGACACGGCAATCTTATGTAGCCAGCTGCTCTAATATGTTCTCTTCTTTTGCAGATAAAAAAAGACCCGAAAGTGAAAAATGTGCTGCACTATAACAATCTCATCGAATGCCTTGATCTCTATCTTACAGAAATTGATTTGATCGACTACCCAGGCAGCACATCTGAGATTAAATTGGCCAGGTTCGTTGTTCTGGAGGCAAGTGTGCTCAAGGTAATGAGGTTTGGCGTTCTATGGGGCAACAATGAATGGCGTGGTGATCACCGCAAGCGTCTAAGCCTAAATGACAAAGTCTCCGCAGAAGCTAAATTTGTTTTTGAAACATCAAGTGGCCAGAGACTCGAAAACTTATTTGCCCATTAGTAACTTGTCAAGGCGGTGGATTTTAGTTTGTATGATAATGCTGCATCCACCTAAAGTAACGAAAGTTCTTACGTAAACTTCCTAGTAATTCCCTCTTCCTAGGTGCAGCATTACTCCTAACATTTGTAATATCAGTTTTAAACTTGTAATATTGCCGTGTCCTATTCCCGCGTTTTCAAACTCCTGTGAATCAAACAGGTCCTGAGTTGGTGATGATGTTGTGCCTCCCATCTTTCACCAATAGCCGTCGGATCTAGATCTGATGCATACAAACCAAGCTTCTCCATTTTTGCAAAAAGATGCCCGTACTTGTTCCCTATTTACAGACAACTCCTTGTCTCCCACAACCAGCCTTATCTCCTCCCTAACACATCTAGAAGGCAGTGGAAAAATCTAGCGCGATGGCCGCTGCCGGAGCCGTCCACCCCCAATCTTGGTGTTCCGTGCAATGCACGGGCATCTACGCACGGGAAATTATGTCAAACATGGCTAGTTGTAAGCAGGCTAGCTCTACAGCCATGATGATAGTGACTGCAGAAGGTGAGGCTGACTATGGTATGCCGAACATGGCGCCTATACTCAGGTGTCATCTCTGGCGCAGGGTCTTGTCACTTCACCATGAGGAGCAGCACGTAATAATTTGACCAACGGGTAGTACAGTGCTAGTACTAGTAGCACCACCGTCTGGATTTAGCAGTACTACCACGTCCATCTGGATTTTAGTATTTGACTAGCAATATCTAGTAGTAATGCATGTCACAAAAACTGTACTACTCCCTCTGTAAATAAATACATGATGTTTTATTCCTATCAGCGAGAGAACTTAATGGTTTTTTGCTAACTACTAATAGGATTACATGCAATGAACTAAACACTGCATGTCATGTTTGGTAGTCTCAAGTCATTGAAAGCATGCACGGCCCACATCTCTCATTGGTTGATATGTCACGAAATAAGAAACAAGGAGGGAGTTAATGCATCGTGCCTAAGTGTTTTGGGATTATTTGGTTTTTGTAATGTGACTTACACAACATTTTTGTTTACATGCATTAACATTTTATTAGTTAAATCAAAGGTCAAAACTTGGCGCAAAATGCAAAGGGGACCAATAAACCAGTAAACATCAAACTTCTCTTGTTTGGCCCCAACTAGAGGTCCGGTGAGATGACTATACTGCACCGGCACGGAGGGGGGGTGCAGCTTCATTGACTTACGACAACTGCCTTTGGGTGAATGACACGTGGGCCCAGGGGGTGGCTGGCCCACCTATCATACAGCCAAAGGAAGGTGCAGTAGAGGGCCGAGGAGTAGTATGAAATCCTACTCACCTACGCACGCTAACCAAGGGCAAGAGTGATCACTCGAATTGCAAGATCAGTTGACCCATGGAGGCGATGAGCTCGAGCATCAGCCGGCTGTGCTAGATGGTCCACGACGCCGGCCTACGACTCGGCAACGAGGAACTTCTCCAGGTAGTATTGCTTGAGGCCGCCAGGGCGAGGGGCCGCTTGGACGACAGCTTCGTCTCCTTGTTCGACGAGGTCCTCGTCGGTTTCCTCGACAAGTTCACCGTCGTCAAGAAGCTCATGGACGACTTTGACGTAAGCCTCCAGCCGACGCACCCAGGCTCTTCGACGCATTGGTGGCCCTGCGACTGCCCGCCGTCGCGCCGGAGAATGTCCACCTCGAGGTCACGCTCGCCGCGCAGCGCCTGGCGCAGCAAGACACCATCGACATAATCACCCACGTCTACGCGCAAATCGTCCACAAGGACTACTACATGCAAGATGAGGACGATAGGACGTGGGCCTTCTTGGACCGCAGGGCAACCTTGGATGGCACTGTTCAGAAGCACATTGAGCTCGCCGCCAACGCCGCTGCTCCTCACACATCGGTTGGTGACCCGGCGCACTAGGGCATGAGGATGTCGTTGATGGATCCGTATGTATTTTTATCTTTCCGTCAAATCCATGTAGTAGTATATGGTACTACAGTAATTATCTTACCTTTCGCATCAACTTCATAATTTTCGTACGTACTCCATGCATGAACGGCGCCAGAACCTAACTTCTCATTACTCTAGGCAAAATCGTTATTTTCTATCTATCGATCGCGCCATGGAGCAGAACCGAATTTTACAAGTTACAAGTTCAAAAGGAAAAGCCTGCCGTGTTCGCGTCGCACCCCCACACGGTTGGTCCGGCACGCCGCTCAAGCGGGAATGCGTGCGGTGTTGCATTTTCCCTTACAAGTGGGACCGCAGTTGAGCAAACCGACTATCGGCAAACCCCCACCCCGCCCACCGCGGGATGGCTGAGAAAAGAGGAGGGAGAAGAGATGGCTGTAGCATGGACTCCAAGAAAATTGGTGTCAGATGGGACTCGTGTTGGTGGCGTGTTCCGTACTGCTAGACGTGAATGCTAGTTATGGCCCATGCCAGCCCACTATATCGAGCCTATATCGAGGTACGTAGAACAAATTTCCTGCAGTCCGTGCTCAGCCCTCCTCTATCTCTCTTCTCAGCCAGCCAGCGGACGCTCGGAGCCCGTCGTCTGTTTGCTCACATGCGGCCCCACATGTCAGTGAAAACACAAGAGGACCCACTGAACCTGCACATCTTTCACCTCGATGTGCTGGTGATGAAAAACAAATCCAAGAAAGATCTTCGGTGGCCGCTTTTGGAGTTACTCAAGAGTAGTAAGATTCTATTTACAGTTAACTCAAGATGCACATCTCGTGGCTTCAACTACCACTCTATTTTCTTTCATGACACGACCTGGATGCTGGATGTCCCACGTTCGGCAAAAGGAGGAAGAACCCGACCAAATCTTCGGTTGTGCTCTCGGATTAGACTAGTTGTGCTAACTTAAAATTTTTATTGTGTACTCCCTCCGTTCCAAAATACTTGACTTCCATTTGTCCACAAATGGATGTACCTATATACTAAACCATGTCTAGATAAATATATATTTTGACAAATAGAAGGCATGTATTGTGCAACGGAGGGAGTAGAATGGATGCAAGTTTTTGTATTGGGAAGAAGAGTACATCCATATAATGATAGAGCGCAATTTAGTAGATGTTCTATCACTTTTAGCTAGCACAGAGGCTATAGATGAGATTAGTGCACTTGTTGATACTCCTACTTGGTATGCGTGTTGCTGCTTAGACGCAGAGAAAAACGGACCGGAGGGAGTACTAGAATAGAGGCTAGACATGAGACTAGATGCGAGGAAGCAACGTCTACTTCTTTACACTCGAAGAAGAAAGAAGCACGCAAGATTGAGCCTCCGCAGATCAACAATGAATGCATTGAGAAGGCACTAATCTAACTTACAGGAGTAGTAAAATGTATTCTTGTGGTTCTTGTTTTCTTTGGTCTTGCTTTTCTAGTCAAAATTATCATTGGAGTTCGTGCAAAACGGAGGTCCGTTTGGGGTCGTGCGTTGCAGTTGGCCTTACAAGTGGGACCGCAGTTAAGGAAACTGACTATCGGCGAACCCCCACCTCGTCCGCCACACGATGGCTGAGTTAGAGAAACGATGAGGTTTAAGAGATTGCTCTAGCACGGACTCCAAGAAATATGGTGTCAGATGGAAGTCGTGCTGGTGGCGTGTGCCGTACTCCTGGACGTGAATGCTTGTTCTAGCCCATGCCACCCTACTACTCCTACTACTTACTATATAGTAGTACTAGTATTGAGGATTCGAGGTGCCGGTTATTTAGTACAATATGGCTACAGTAAGAACACCCGCACAACGCGCGAAGCATGTGAAGCTAGTACAAATAGTGTACTACTATTGTTGATTTGCCTCATCCGATAACCTGTTGCAATGCACGTACAATTATGTATTCGGAATATATTTTTTTGCCTCGTTGCGCCACTCACTCACAGAAGCGACTCGAAAGCCATTCATAAATTTAGTAACTGTATCACAGGAATATCATTTTATTACATACAACATGTCATCAACCAACATCGACAACGAGGATACATTATAAATACTAAAGTTTTCACCACACAACAAATAACAAGCAATGAAATGAACTTCAACTCAACCATTCCTCAGCATTGGAAACGCTTGCTTTGAACCACAAGTGATTCTCTGGGATGGGCCATCCATTGTTGATCTGGAGACCAACGCAGGACTGATCATCCAGGCTGAAGCGGCCTACTATATCAGTACCAGGGTAGGGAACCACCCAAATGTCTGAGGTATAGACATAGTTGCTTCTCATAAATGGTAGTAACGTTGTGTCAGCAGCAGTTGGATCGCCTTTCACCATCATTGGATAGTTTTGTCCAAGGAAGAGCGAGTTTTCTCCAAGACTATCAATTCTGTACCAGGGAGAAGGAGTTGGCGCTAGCACACTAGTATCCATCCCGAATACCATGCAACGGGTGTTGGAATAGGTCCGGAGAGTGCGACCATAGGAGACTACACCTGCTTCCTTAGCAGTAACATCATTAGTGGGCTGTATACACACGAGAAGAGGTGATCCATCGGAATTAATTGCCAGGCGCCAAATAGTATATGGGCGCTGCTCGTCCTCATGCTCGTGATCATCACCATCGTCATCTCCCCCTTGGTTATAAAAGTCTTCAAGTATAGGTGGTGGAATGTACGCAGGACCTTGGAAACACAAGAAGAAGGTTAATTAGTAAAGGGAAACTTGCTAACCCGCATGCATGTGGATGAAACAAATATAATTACGGTGGAAGACAAACGTACCGAAACAACGACTCCATGCAAAAACAGTGCCACGAGTGGTGGCAGCAAACACAAGGCCCTCGTATTCAATTGCATCATAGTACTCATCTGTGTACAGAAACTGATTTTTGAGCAATATCCAACGAGTCAAACTAGCAAGGACGGCAACAAGCTTGTCGAAGATAGCAACAACTTCATAGTTGTTGTAATTCCAAGAGCGGTTGGGAACTCGAGAAATTGCTATCTTCCGTAGAAGACAGTCACCATGATCGTATTTGAATGTGCCTACAATACCGGTATGCTCAACCTCTGGGCAGTCTGCTGAGATTTTTGGAAGTGGAACCCGTTCACGAGTGTACACATTCACAAGTTCCCACTCGCAGTTGGACCCAATGTAAACAACCCAATCTCCATTTGCGCCTGCCCAAGCCTTGCCCTCAAATGATGGTATCTTAACATCATACGTATCATTATCAAGCGGCACCAACTTGCACAGGGCGAGGCCTCCGTCGTGACGACGCCATTCATCAGGGTACCGGCGAAGAAGATAGGGGAGATCAAACCGCTCCTTGACTCTTGGGTTCCTTGTAATGATGTTATTAGTTGAGTCAAGAATGCGCTTGAACGAACCTGCCATGCTAGCCGAGGTGATGACGTCACACCAATCAATGAGTTCCTCCACCACATCATCTTTCAGATCGGGGCAAGAATAACGGGGTCGTTTCCGTCCTGTTCCCTCCATGGAGAAGATGATCGAACAATGGCAGAAGAAAGGGTGAAGGGCTGAAGGAAAATGGAGGAGGGAGAGGAAGAGCGTGCGACAACAGTTCCAAATCGTGAGGGAAAGGCGAAGAGTCGGTGGGCGGTTGCCAGTTTGCCACGGTTCACGAAGGGTTGCCCCGGCCTACACGTCGGTTCGAAAATACTCCTACTACTCGTCGTCGTCTCACTGATATGTTGGAACGGGACCACATGTCAACGAAACATGGTGTGTAATTTCTCGTGCAAAATGTGATCTTGCCGCGTTGGCCCGAGGTGCCGCATTAGTTATCGACCTTTATTTTTTAATGGCATGCCGTTCAGTTTTGAAGCACGACTAACTAGTACTGTACGCAGAGAAAATATAAACTACTGTACCACTACTCCACCTCCAGTACTAGTAGTATAAAAAAGATATATAGGCTGGAGCTTCAGCGCTTTCTTGCCAGGGGCTGCCCACTTGCTTCTCACACTACCACCCTCTCTGCAGATCTAAAAAAGACGGCCCCTCTCTCCCTCCTCACCGGTGGTCACAGATCTGCCAGGGAAGATAAGGATGTGCAGCATTGACGCACTCGTCATCGACGAGCAAGGTCACGCACTGACGACAAGTCCGTCCTCTCAGACCTAGCGCCTGCACTGGATGGCCTCCGTCCCCAAGCTCGCTGCCGTAGTGTGTGCGGAGGATGACGACCACGAGCAAAGCCACTTCCCGCCGACCCTCAGCTTTGCTACGTCTTTTCGAACCATACCCTTGTTCTATTGCCCCATCTGGCACGTCGTTGCATGTGCATCTTTTTCCACTCCACCATCTTCCCAATTTGCTATCCTCTGCTCTGCTCGCCACGCAGACAAAAACCATAATTTGCACTATTAAAGGAAACCCTACTTCATGCAGACTAATCCATGTCTGGGTTGAATAAGGAAAGGAAGGGAGACTGTACTGTCCAAGAGAGTAGGCATCGAACCCGCATCTAGGTTGAAAAGGGGAAAATCAGTAGCTAAGGAATGAGTCTCGTGTCTCTTGGTTGAAGAAGGGTAGAAAGGCATGAGAACGCAATAGAGAATGACCAGGTCGATCGGTTTGTTGTCCTAACATAGGAAAAAGGTGGCTAAAGAGAACAAAAATGGGACGTAATCCACATATGCTGCCTGGATATTTGTTGCTCTGGGCAACCATACCCCCTCACCACTCTGCGTCCATGGAGGTACATCGTACTGGTGCGCCCACTGTCCGAATGGGCCTCCCATGCTCTTATTGCCACTTTTTTTGCTGTTAGTATAACGCCAACAGTCAAGTCAAGCAATGCTACTGCTAAAGTGAAGCCACATTTAGCTAATGCCGCTCTCAGTCTAATGCCATCGATAAATTTAAGCAATGCCATTTAATGTCACTGGATTATTTCAGGGTTAGCTGTTGATTGTGTATGTATTGTTACCTTTACATTTTGTCTAATTCCACTAGTAGACCAATGCTAAAACTTGTTACCTTTACATTTTGTATTGTTAATTCTTATAGAAACCTTCCAGTGCTAGAGTTTATTGAAATATGTTCAGTAAAACCATTGTACTGTACCCTGTAATAAACTAACTACTCTACTGTTGCACTAGCCACTAGATTAGTGTATATTTTTAGTATTCGAATGGTGTAGAGTTCACTCAAATTATCCCGGTAAAGCTAGTTACACCTTTGTTAAAATTAGTGTTCATTATGTTATCGGAGGAGGTCTGTATGTTTGTCTCTAATGCGTGTCGACTACATACCTGACATCATGATGTAATGTTAAGTCATTTCCTTTTGTACAGTGTCACTGAATTGTCAAGGTGGTGATGGCATTTTATTTTAGTAGAACTGCACAAAATTTTCTTAAAAGAAGAGGAAAGGTCAGGAATGGCTCAGTTTTTCAGAAAAAACTATGTATGCTTTCCTGACATCAGCCGCTGTTGCTTTATTTATTCCTTCAAACAGGTTGTTAGAGACAGTCTTGCTACCTTTTCCCATTAAGAAATTGGAATGCTTATATTTGTGAGTCTATGCTTCAACTAGTGCCACTTTTATAGTAATCACACTTTCAATATCTATGCAAATAGGGATGCTCAATTTTAGTGGAGCTGCACAAAAAGTCGAACTGGTTCAACATTAGGAGCATGTTTTTTTCCAAACCTTTATATCCAATTGGTGGCACTGTGAGCTGTTCATTACGAAGGTACATGGTTTGCTACTATCTTGCTACTCTTTTTGTACTGTCATTAGATAGTAATACTAGTGGTTTGCTAGCTGCTTGATATGTTACTAGCTGCTTGATATTTGTGCAGACAGAGATGTCTGCCCATTGCTATTTGGCAAACAGACAAAGTGTCCGCACTTTTAGTTGAACTGCACAAGAGAATAGTATAGTCACTGCATGCAGTGCCATTTGAAAATAGACACAAAGATTGGATAGTCACTTCATGGACTGCAGAAAAGTAGTACTGTACTATTTACTAGCCAACAATTGGTGCTTCATTGCTTTGGTCTGATTATACAATGGGCATCATTTTGCCTATGTTAAAGTTTGTATTCCGAAAATAGTCTCGCGGTGTGATCGAGAGAAGACCAAATCATATTGCAGTGGATGTTCCTCCATCATGTGTGGTTCATTCTCATGGTCCCAGCTATTGGTGAAACCACTTACGTTTGCAAGAGGAATTGTAGACTTCACAAACAAATTTGTCTTTTAGTTTGTACTGAATGTTGGCCAATAGAAGCATCCATGTTAGTAGGAAGAATAGATGTTTTTTCTAGATCTTTGCTTTTGGAGCTACATATTTGTATATGATATGTGAATCATTGAGATGCATTAACATGTTGATCTTATGTATGGGAATCGTACTAGTTAGTTTTAGTTGCGACGCAAGATCCGAAGTGGCTGATCTTTGCTTTTGGAGCTACATATTTGTATATGATCTGTGAATCATTGAGATTCATTAACAGTTACTTATTTCTGTTCGCTCAGTGTTTACAAGTTACTGATCGATCACTAGCTAGCCTACAAATGCGCTCCTGGCAGTTTTATTTGCGACGCAAGATGCGAAATGGCAGTTTTTGGAATAAAAATGCCTACCTCTGAAGAAACTGACAAGCTACACTATCAATCCTACACAGATAAAAATGGCTACCTCTGAAGAAACTGACAAGCTACACTATCGATCCTACACGGATAAATAGCGGATCATGCACGTACTACCTCCTTTCTGGTTTGCAGGGCTCAATTCAAGAAACGACCTACTCGATCCTACACGAATAAATAGCAGATCACGCACGTACTAGTACCTCCTTTCCTGTTTGCAGGGCTTAATTCAAACCTCTCACCAACCAAGGTACTCCCTCCGTCCGGGTTTATTAGTCCCGTGAGCAAAGCAGCAAGACCAAGGCATGGTAATAATTAATGCCATGCAGAAGTTTAAGCCTAATTAATTCCAGCGATTTAAGTGGCTGCATGCGTGCCCTCGGCTGCGACTCATTGCATGCTGCTTCGCGTACTGCATGCGAGCGATTCTAAGTGCCTGCATGCAGCCGGCCGTAATTAAGGCAGCTAACTGATATGAAAAATGATACGCTTTAATTGGTGCGGGCTTTTTAAATCCGTGGAATCATTATTGACAAGTAGGGAGATGATTCGAGTGCACTTGTTTGACCGCCATGCCGGCGTGCGACCCAGACGGGACAGGACGGCGCAGTCATAATTTCAGTTTCCCTAGTTTTCCACGGCAAGCTGGCGCGCTAAGCCATTATGCATTGAATTCCGATGACTGTCACGCTACCTTCCCCCTATAAGTATTGTTTCCCGGTCTTCTCCGGTGCCACCGTGACCCAACTCACCATATCCTCATAAGCCCCCACCTGCCCGACATCGCTCGCCACGTCCGCCGTGCCCCGGCCCATCCGCGGTAGGCATCGCCGGAGGCGGTCACCACCGGAACTAGTGTTCGGTTTTTCACCGGAAGGCAGACGGAGGGAGGAGGCATTCTATCTGTCTTTAGATGGCAATGTGCAGATTGAGGAGTTGTTGGAGCACGACCGCATGGTGGAGGAGCAGGAGTTATTGGAGCGCGACCGCCTGGCGGAGGAGCAGCGTATCCCCGATTTGCGCCGCCAGTGGAACATGGAGCAACAGCGCGCCGCTGCTCTAAGTCGCGAGTAGAGAGCCCGCAACTGGGCTGACTACGTGGAGGTCGGCGCCCTGCAAATAGCCCTGGAGGCTGTCGGGCACGCACGCGTTCGCGGCGCCGATTTTTACTACCAGCTCGTCAAGTGGGTTTCCCGCTTGGAAGCCAAAGCTTTGGTGGACCACGCCGGCATGGAAAGGACCAACGTGCGCGAGCAACGCGCCCTATCGCACCTCTGGCAAGTCCGAGGCGTGGCGCAGGACGCCGGTGCCGGCGTTTAGCGTGTACCACAGATGGCGGCCGACATCGTCTAGTTAGCTAAGAGTAAGTTAGTACTTGTCTAGTGGGAGTAGGTAGTTAACTTGGCTATGATGGTTGTCAACATGGAAGTTCAGTACTCTATATGTGGATCAGACCTGTTACTTTGCTGTGAATGTTGAACTTTCCGTTTGAACGTATGGAATGGGCTGTTGTTTTTTTAAATGGGTTGTATTTGTCCTCCACGGGTCTAGAGGCTAACTTGTGGGCCTAGCAAGTTGATGCGTACACAATCAGGAGATGATTGTATGTGGAGAGGATGACAGCAGGGACCCTCCAAGGTCATGGCAGTACGCAAGCAAGTGCCTCCTTATTTCAAGCCAATAAAAAAATGGCTCCTCCTAGTGGATTTTTGACATCTGGGTCCCATGCCATTGTCAACATAGTCAATAAACGAGAGAATTGCACAACGAGCGCTGACACCAGGGACCCAGCAGCTCGCCTATTTATTTTTTTTGGGTTAATTTGATAAATGCCTCCGAGAAATGCCACAGCAATTTCCAAACTTTGAAAAATGCCATTTCCTGCCATTTCTAGTGGCATTTTTCGAAGTCTGGAGTGGCGTTTTTGAAAGTTTGCAAACTGGAGTGGCGTTTTTTCAAAAGTTTGCAAAAATTGGAATGGCATTTTTGAAAGTTTGGAAATTGCAGTGGCATTTTTATGAATCGCCATAACTGGAGGGGCATTTATCTAATTAGTTTTTGAGACGGAAGCAGGGTGTCAACTGGGCTGTGCGGGACACTCTGGCATGTCTAGACAACCTTTTCTTTTATGTTTACCACAGACCAGCCTAGTAGTTTTTTTTCTTTCTGAAAATGGCTAGCCTAGTTTTTTTGTGATTTGTCAAGTAAGTCGCTTTATCAGGCCTGTTGGGCTGCAAATCTTTCAAGACGAGGAGGGCTTCATTCGGCTGGCCGAGAAAATGGCCTATCAGTAATGAGAAATGGGTTGTACATTTTTAAAACACATCAAACCGGCAATTAGTTTCAAATATCTTTTTTTCATTTCAAGATTTTAAATTGCATTGATTTTTATGAATAGAAAATTTCTTGGATTTTATATTGATATACATTTACTTTTAAAATCAGTCTAAATGTGACTCGAAATTTCGGGATTAAAAACAGTTCAGACCGCAACGACATATGCAAAATTTCATATAATTTTTTAACCGTGGCCACAATATGGGCTGTAACGCTAACAGAAAGAATATGGGCTCCAAAAAAACCCGTAAGAGTCAGCAAATGGGCTGTAAACTATTTGAAATAATGGCAGATGGGTTGTATGCTATTTTCCACAGATTTGAGGCTTTCCACAGATGGCCTGTATACTGTTGGATGTCAAATCAACGACTGTCGTGCTTCTTCAATCTCTGCTCTTCCTGCTGCAGCCGCTCAAACAAGCGCCGGCGGGACTGCCTGCTCCCTCGTCCACGCGGCCGGCTGTGCTGCCGCGCAGGACTCACCGCCCCACCGTACTCCCATCCCGGGCCTAGCCATCCCTCTACTCACCCATAGTCCCACACCTGCTGTTATTCTCCGGCGACGGCAGACGAACCAGTAAACCCTCGTACAGTCGTACTCCCCTCCACGTGGGAAACAACTCCTGAGTCTTCCCTGCCTCCGTGTCATTCCCTTCCTAGGCCTCGCCGTCGTCCACCACCCTGGTGCTCTCGGCGTGGCGTGGTCAACGTGGTCAACGACCGACATGCATCTGAAGTGGACTGTACATGGAGAGGCTGACAGCTGGGTCCATGGACGCACGCAAGGAAATGCCTCCTTATTACGCGCAAAATAATGATTCCTCCACCTGACATCTGGGACCCACCGGAAGGGCCTTTGTATTTCATAGAAAAAACGTTACCGCCGCTGACAGCTTGGCCCCACCAGCTATATCTTCGCACGCAAGGAAGTGCCTCCTTATTATGCCCCAAAAAAAGAATACTCCCCATACGATGTCCACTAAGTTAACGAGGCCTACTAAGTTGACGGGGACGAAGGGCTTTGTCAACTTAGTCAATATATGCACGACTCTAGGTCGACTGACCGTACGATGTCCGTCCAACGGCCGTAGTGCTTCTTCAACCTCTGGTCTTCTTGCTCCAGCTGCCCAAAGCAGCGACGGTCGTGCCGCCTGCTCCTACCTCCCGTGGTCGGCTGTGCTGCCGCGGAGGCCTCGCCGCCTCCATACTACTCCCACCGCTGGCCAGGCCAACCCTCCACTCCAATCACCCACACCCCCTGTTATTCTGCGGCGACGGCAGCGCAGCCGAACCAGTGAACCCTCGTACTCCTCTCCACGTGGGCATCCACTGCCGCATCTTCCCCGGCTCCGTGTCATCCCCTTCCTAGGCCTCGCCGTCGTCCACCGCCGTGGTGCTCTCGGCGCGGCGTGGTCAATGTGGTCAACGATCGAATTCCATCGGAAGAATACTGTACGTGAAGAGGCTGACAGCTGGGTCCACGGCAGCCGCAAGGAAGTGCCTCCTTATTACGCAGAAAATAATTATTCCTCCACCTGACAGCAGGGATCCACCGGACGGGCCACCAGTATTTTGCGAAAAAATGTTTGCCCCTGACTACTGGGACCCACCCGACGAGCCACCATATTTCATGAAAAAACGTTCCCCTCCTGTCAGCTCGGACCCACCGGAAGTGCCTCCTTATTACGCACAAAAAATTGAATAGCCCCCCTGCTAGCTGGGACCCACCTTTGTGGCAGGCTGACTTGTGGGCCTACTAAGTTGACGGGGACGGAGGGCTTTGTCAACTTAGTCAATATAAACGATTCTAGCTCCAGTGACCGTACGATGTCCATCCAACGGCCGTAGTGCTTCTTCAACCTCTGGTCTTCTTGCTCCAGCCGCCCAAAGCAGCACCGGTCGTGCCGCATGCTCCTGCTTCCCGTGGCCGGATGTGCTGCCGCGAAGGCCTCACCGCCCCCTACTATTCCCACCGCTGTCCAGGACCTGCGGCGACGGCAGCCTCACACCGCAGCCGAACCAGTGAACCCTCGTACTCCTCTCCGCGCGGGCTTACACTGTCGCGTCTTCCCCGGCTCCTCGGCGTCCCCTTCCTAGGCCTTGCCATCGTCCACCGCCCTGGTGCTCTCGGCGCAGCGTGGTCAACGTGGTCAAGGAACGACTTCCATCGGATGTGGACTGTATGTGGAGAGGCTGACAGCTGGGTCCATGGCCACAGTAAGGAAGTGCCTCCTTATTACGCGGAAAATAATTATTCCTCCACCTGACAGCGGGGACCCACCGGACAAGCCACCGTATTTTGTGAAAAAAATGTTTCCCCCTGACTGCTGGGACCCACCAGCTGCACCTTCGCACGCAAGGAAGTGCGTCTAGGAAAAAAACGATTCGCCCCCTGACTGCTAGGACCCACCAGCTACATCTTCGCACGCAAGGAAGTGCGTCCGGGCAAAAAAAAAACGATTCACCCCCCTGACTGTTGGGACCCACCAGCTACATCTTTGCATGCAAGGAAGTACGTCCGGGCAAAAAAAACGATTTGCCCCCCTGACTGCTGGGACCCACCAGCTACATCTTTGCAGGGAAGGAAGTGCCTGACAGTCGGGACCTACCTGGTCGAAGCATACGTAGCGTTGTCATTCTGGTCGTGAATGTCTACATACATACTGGTCGATGTAGAGGCGCGCACGTGTCGTAGTAGAGGCACGCACGTAGCAGGTACACGTACGTACAGCGGCGAGGGTGCAAGAAAGAAAATATGGCCACATACGTACATACGGGAAGGGTCTCGAACGCCTACTCGCGCATACGTACATGGCTGGGTCGAAACAGAGAAACAACATCGTCGTCGTGTTCATGGGGATCCAAACGGCTGGGTGGGAACGGAATGCGTGGTCGTGTTCATCAGCAGGGCTTGGATGGAACAGGCGATGGAAACGAGGCCTGGCGTACCGCACAACAGAGGAAACGGACCTCCTATGTTCGGAACAGGGTCCTGTTGATCGAGAGGGGAGTGGCGTAACGCAAAACGAAGGAAACGGACCTCCTACGGTCGAAACGGGGGTCCTATTGATCAGGAGGGGTGTGGCGTACCGCAAAATGGAGGAAACGGGCCTCCTACGGTCGAAACGGGGGTCCTGTTGATCGGGAGGGGTGTGGCGTACCATAAAATGGAGGAAACAGACCTCCTATGGTCGAAAGGGGGCTCCTGTTCATCGGGAGGGGTGTGGCGTACCGCAAAACGAGACTCCATGGGATACTGTTCATCTCCACCGTCGACCTCCTCCAGCCTCCACGGGCTACCGTCGACCTCCTCCAGCCTTCACGGGCTCCTGTTCATCCAGCCTCCACCGTGCGCTACTCCACCGTCTACTACTCATCCAGCCCTCCACTGTCTACTGTTCATCCAGCCCTCCACACCACGGGCTCCTGTTCAACCACCCCTCCATGGCCACCCCTCCACCGTCTACTGTCCATCCATCCCTCCACACCACGGGGTCCTGTTCATCCAGAGGCAACGCCACCACCCACTATTAGTCCAAACCCCCCCCCCCCGCAACGCTCACTGTTCATCCAATCGATCGGCTTCAGTTAGCAGCAGTAGCGAAGGAATCTCTCCATCGGGTTCAGTTAACAGCCATCGATCGATCGCTCGGGTTCAGTAACGCGTAGCCTGCAGTGCAATCGCTCGGGTTCAGTTAGAGCCCAACACCTCGCTCGGGTTCAGTTAGATCCAACGCCTCGTGCACACGCGCGTACATGTACTAGAGAAACGCGCATCGCTCGGCCCCCGACCTCCCACCATAACCGACAACTCCCCGAAATTTTCCTCCCCCTCGCTTCTACCATGGTTTTTTCCGTCATGGACGGCCCAAAGAATGTCATGCAGCTGCGTCTCCGGCCCGCCCAGGATGAAAATCCCATTTTCTGTCATGATTTTTTGTCATAGAAGTAGGAGCCCACCACATCTATGATGATACCGGGTTTTGTCACAATTATCGTCATAGAAGTGTCATATGTATGACAAAAAAAATTTGTTCGGCCCAAAATGTCACGGATGTGTCTTTTTTTGTAGTGAATGTCGGTGTCAAAACCGGCGGATCTCGGGTAGGGGGTCCCGAACTATGCGTCTAAGGCTAATGGTAACAGGAGACTGGGGACACGATGTTTACCCAGGTTCGGGCCCTCTCGATGGAGGTAATACCCTACTTCCTGTTTAATTGATCTTGATGATATGAGTATTACAAGAGTTGATCTACCACGACATCATAGAGGCTAAACCCTAGAAGCTAGCCTATGGTATGATTGTTGATGATGATCGTGATCAGTCCTACGTACTAAAGCCTCCGGTTTATATAGACACCGGAGGGGGCTAGGGTTACACAAAGTCGGTTTACAGAGGAGGAGATCTACATCCGGATCACCAAACTTGCCTTCCACGCCAAGGAGAGTCCCATCCGGGCATGGGATGAAGTCTTCTATCTTGTATCTTCATAGTCCAACAGTCCGGCCAAAGTATATAGTCCGGCTGTTCGGATACCCCCTTATCCAGGACTCCCTCAGGGGGGGGGGGGCGAATCCTACTTGGACTAGGAGTCCAAGTAGGACTCCCCCCTTGGCGCGCCCTCCTTGGCTGCCGGACTCCTCCTCCCCCTCCTTTATATACATGGCTAGGGGGCACCCAACAGGAAGACCAAGAATTCTGTTAGCCGTGTGCGGTGCCCCCTTCCATAGTTTATTCCTCCGATCATAGCGTCATAGTGCTTAGGCGAAACCCTGCGCAGATCACATCATCAAAACCGTCGCCACGCCGTCGTGCTGACGAAACTCTCCCTCGACCCTCTACTAGATCAAGAGTTCGAGGGACGTCATCGAGCTGAATGTGTGTTGAACACGGAGGTGTTGTACGTTCGGTACTTGGATCGGTTAGATCATGAAGACGTTCGACTACATCAACCGCGTAAACTAAACGCTTCCGCTTTCGGTCTACCAGGGTACATGGACACACTATCCCCCTCTCGTTGCTATGCATCTCATAGATAGATCTTACGTGATCGTAGGAATTTTTTTGAAATTGCATGCTACGTTCCCCAACACGCGCAGGGCGGCCCATGGCGCCCACGCACCATGGTGGGGCGGGCCTTACAATGTGCGATGCTAGGGGCGCCAACAGCCCACAGTGCTCTATTTTTAGTCCCACATTGCTAGTTTTGACGATGAATTATGGGTTTGAATAGATGCATTCGTATATGACTTCCAGTCTTTAATCGTGGTGGCCATACCTCACTATGCTTATGCAGGTTCTGCTCTGTCACTCCATAGTCGTTGTGGAGTGATACAGCATGACCTGCATCAGTGTTGCAAGGTATGACTATCCACGCTGAAAGACTTTTTTACACGTCAGAGGGAGGGATTTTTCGACATCCTTCAAATGGACCCAATTTTTTTCATACGTTTATACACTCATGGCAATCAAGCATGGTAAGTTTCGGGCCATTTCGAACCTCCGAGAATATTCTATTATTTTCACCATCAAAACACACTCGCCAGACGTGACGCGAAATGACTGTCTTCTTGGAACACGATGATATTTTGCGAGGGGTCCTATGGTGGGCATGCCTACCCTGTCACAAAACTTGGGGTCATTCTGAAGATGGCCAAAAAAATACCTTCCTCTGCACATGCCGTTCTGGTAGGAGCAAAGGCCCCGTCCCGAGGGAGGTTTTTTTTACGTCCTTCAAATGGACCCAAAATTTTCTCATATGTTTGTACACTCATGGCAAGCAAGCATGGCAAGTTTCAGGCCATCTCGAACCTCCGGGAATTTTCTATGATTTTCCCTGCCCTGAAACCAAAACACACTCGCCGGATGTGACGCGACATGACTGTGTGCTCGGAACATGATGAAATTTGGCGAGGGGTCCTACGGTG
>NC_041389.1:434435651-434475265 GCF_002162155.2 Triticum dicoccoides | reverse complement strand
ACCTTCCTCTGTGCACGCCGTTCTAGTAGGAGCGAAGGCCCCGTCCCGAGGGAGGTTTTTTCGACATCCTTCAAATGGACCCAATTTTTTTTCATATGTTTGTACACTCATGGCAAGCAAGCATGGAAAGTTTAGGGCCATTTCAAATCTCCGAGAATTTTCTACGACTTTCCCTGCCCTGAAACCGAAACACACTCGCCGGATGTGACGTGGCATGACTATGTGCTCGGAACACGATGATATTTTGCGAGGGGTCCTACGGTGGGCATGCCTACCCTGTCGCAAAACTTGGGGTCGTTCTGAAGATGGCCAAAAAAATGACCTTCCTGTTGGGGAATGTAGTAATTCAAAAAATTTCCTACGATCATGCAAGATCTATCTAGGAGATGCATAGCAACGAGAGGGGAGAGTGTGTCCACGTACCATCATAGACCGAAAATCGGAAGCGTTTAGTAACGCGGTTAATATAGTCGAACGTCTTCGCAATCCAATCGATCCAAGTACCGAACGCACGACACCTCCGTGTTCAGCACACGTTCAGCTTGATGATGTCCCTCATGCTCTTGATCCAGTTGAGGACGAGGGTGGGCTCTGTCAGCATGACGCTATGGCGACGGTGATGATGAAGTTATCGGCGCAGGGCTTCGCCTAAGCACTATGATGATATGACCAAGGTGTGTAAACTGTGGAGCGGGGCATCACACACGGCTAAGAGAAATCTTGATGTGCTTTGGGGTGCCCCCCTAGCCACGTATATAAAGGAGGGAGGGAGGAGGCCGGCGGCCAAGGAGGGGCGCGCCAAAGGGGGGAGTCCTACTAGGACTCCCTAGTCCTAGTAGGATTCCACTTCTCTTTCCTTTCCGGAATAGGAGAAGAGGGAAAGAGGTGGAAGAGAAGGAGGAAAGGGCGGCTGTCGGTGTCAAAACCGGCGGATCTCGGGTCGGGGGTCCCGAACTGTGCGTCTAGGCGGATGGTAACAGGAGACGAGGGACACAATGTTTTTACCCAGGTGCGGGCCCTCTTGATGGAGGTAAAACCCTACGTCCTGCTTGATTAATATTGATGATGTGGGTTAGAAGAGTAGATCTACCACGAGATCAAGGAGGCTAAACCCTAGAAGCTAGCCTATGGTATGATTGTTGTTCGTCCTATGGACTAAGGCCATCCGGTTTATATAGACACCGGAGAGGGCTAGGGTTACACAGAGTCGGTTACAATGGTAGGAGATCTACATATCCGTATCGCCAAGCTTGCCTTCCACGCCAAGGAAAGTCCCATCCGGACACGGGAGGAAGTCTTCAATCTTGTATCTTCATAGTCTTGGAGTCCGGCCGATGATGATAGTTCGGCTATCCGGACACCCCCTAGTCCGGAACTCCCTCAGCGGCTGTGCCCCCCATCCCTAGTCCATTTCAGCTTGGGCTCAGGGGGGCGCGCGCCTCCACCTGGCCGCCGCCTCCTCTCTTCCACTAAGGCCCATGAAGGCCCATTAATCCCCAGGGGGTTCCGGTAACCTCTCGATACTCCGGAAAATGTCCGAACCTTTTCGAAACCTTTCCGGTGTCCAAACATAACCTTCCAATATATCAATCTTTATGTCTTGACCATTTCAAGACTCCTCGTCATGTCCATGATCTCATCCGGGACTCTGAACAAACTTTGGTCATCAAATCACATAACTCATAATACAAATCATCATCGAACGTTAAGCGTGCAGACCCTACGGGTTCGAGAACTATGTAGACATGATCGAGACACATCTCCGATAAATAACCAATAGCAGAACCTGGATGCTCGTATTGGTTCCTACATATTATACGAAGATCTTTATCGGTCAAGCCGCATAATAACATATGTCATTCCCTTTGTCATCGGTATGTTACTTTCCCGAGATTCGATCGTCGGTATCATCATACCTAGTTCAATCTCGTTACCGGCAAGTCTCTTTACTCATTCCGTAATGCTTCATCCCGCAACTAACTCATTAGTCACATTGCTTGCAAGGCTTATAGTGATGAGCATTACCGAGAGGGCCCAGAGATACCTCTCCGATATACGGAGTGACAAATCCTAATCTTGATCTATGCCAACCCAACAAACACCTTAGGAGACACCTGTAGAGCATCTTTATAATCACCCAGTTACATTGTACGTTTGATAGCACACAAGGTGTTCCTCCGGTATTCGGGAGTTGCATAATCTCATAGTTAGAGGAACATGTATAAGTCATGAAGAAAGCAATAGCAATAAAACTTATCGATCATTATGCTAAACTAATGGATGGGTCTTGTCCATCAAATCATTCTCCTAATGATGTGATCCCGTTCATCAAATGACAACACATGTCCCTGGCTAGGAAACTTAACCATCTTTGATCAACGAGCTAGTCAAGTAGAGGCATACTAGGGATACGGTGTTTTATCTATGTATTCACACATGTACCAAGTTTCTGGTTAATACAATTCTAGCATGAATAATAAACATTTATCATGATATAAGGAAATATAAAATAACAACTTTATTATTGCCTCTAGGGCATATTTCCTTCAGTCTCCCACTTGCACTAGAGTCAATAATCAAGTTCACGTCACCATGTGATTTAACACCAATAGTTCACATCTGTATGTGACCAACAACCAAAGGTTTACTAGAGTCAATAATATAGTTCATATCGAGATGTAATTAACACCCAAAGAGTACTAAGGTGTGATCATGTTTTGCTTGTGAGAGAAGTTTAGTTAATGGGTATGCAATATTCAGAGCCGTATGTATTTTGCAAATTTTCTATGTATACAATGCTCTGCATGGAGCTACGCTAGCTAATTTCTCCCACTTTCAATATGCATCCAGATTGAGACTCAGAGTCATCCAGATTAGTGTAAAAGCTTGCATTGATGTAACTCTTTACGACGAACTCTTTATCAGCTCCATAACCAAGAAATATTTCCTTAGTCCTCTTAGGTAATTAAGGGTAACTTTGATCGTTGTCTAGTGATCCACTCCTGGATCACTATCGTACCCCTTTGCAAAACTCATGGTAAGGTACACAATAGGTCTGGTACACAGCATATCATACTTTATAGAAACTATGGCTGGGGCATAGGGAATGACTTTCATTCTCTTTATATCTTCTGCCGTGGTCGGGCTTTGAGTCTTACTCAACTTTACACCTTGTAATAAACACAAGAACTCCTTCTTTGACTGATCCATTTTGAACTCTTTCAGAAACTTGTCAAGGAATGTACTCATTGAAAAAATCTTATCAAGCGTCTTGATCTATCTCTATAGATCTTGATGCCCAATACGTAAGCAACTTCAAAGTTCTTTCTTTGAAAAGCTCCTTTCAAACTCTCCATTATGCTTTCCAAAAAATTCTACATCATTTCCGATCAACAATATCTCAGTCACATATACTTATCAGAAAGGCTGTAGTGCTCCCACTCACTTTCTTGTAAAGACAGACTCCTCCAAAAGTCTGTATAAAACCATATGCTTTGATCACATTATCAAAGCGTATATTACAACTCTGAGATGCTTGCACCAGTCCATGGATTGCTAGAGATTGCACACTTTGTTAGCACCTTTAGGATTGACAAAACCTTCTGGTTGCATCATATATAACTCTTCTTAGAAATATCCATTTAAGGAGTGTAGTTTTGACATCCATTTTCTAGATTTCATAAAATATGGCAATTGCTAACATGATTCGGACAGACTTTAAGCATCGCTACGGTTGAGAAGATCTCATTATAGTTAACATCTTGAACTTGTCGAAAACCCTTTTGCGACTAGTCGAGCTTTGTACATTGTAACACTACCATTAGCGTCTGTCTTCCTCTTGAAGATCCATTTATTATTAATGGCTTGCCGATCATCAGGAAAGTCCACCAAAGTCCACACTTTGTTCTCATACATGGATCCCATCTCAGATTTCATGGCCTCAAGCCATTTCACAGAATCTCGGCTCATCATCGCTTCCTCATAGTTCGTAGGTTCATCATGGTCTAGTAACATGACTTCCAGAATAGGATTACCGTACCACTCTGGTGCGGATCGTACTCTGGATGACCTACGAGGTTTAGTAGTAACTTGATCTAAAGTTTCATGATCATCATCATTAGCTTCCTCACTAATTGGTGTAGGAATCACTGGAACTGATTTCTGTGATGAACTACTTTCCAATTCAGGAGAAGGTACAATTACCTTATCAAGTTCTACTTTCCGCCCACTCACTTCTTTTGATAGAAACTCCTTCTCTATAAATGTTCCATCCTTGGAAACAAAGATCTTGCCTTTGGATCTGTGATAGAAGGTGTACCCAATAGTTTCCTTTGGGTATCCTATGAAGACGCACTTCTCTGATTTGGGTTTGAGCTTATCAGGCTGAAGCCTTTTGATATAAGCATGACAGCTTAGGTTTGTTGCCAAACCACAGTTCATACGGTGTCGTCTCAACGGATTTTGACGGTGGTCTGTTTAAAGTGAATGCAGCTGTCTCTAATGCATAACCCCAAAACAATAGTGGTAAATCAGTAAGAGATATCATAGATCGCACCATATCCAATAAAGTGCGGTTATGACGTTCAGACACACCATTACGCTGTAGTGTTCCAGGTGGCGTGAGCTGAAACTATTCCACATTGTTTTAAATGAAGGCCAAACTCATAACTCAAATATTCTCCTCCACGATCATATCGTAGAAACTTTATTTTCTTGTTACGATGATTCTCCACTTCACAATGAAATTCTTTGAACTTCTCAAATGTTTCAGACTTGTGTTTCATTAAGTAGATATACCCATAGCTGCTCAAATCATCTATGAAGGTTAGAAAATAACGATACCCACCACGAGCCTCAACATTCACCGGACTGCATACATCGGTATGTATTATTTCCAATAAGTCATTAGCTCGTTCCATTGTTCCGAAGAATGGAGTTTTAGTCATCTTGCTCATAAGTCACGGTTCACAAGTATCAAATGATTCATAATCAAGTGATTCCAAAAGTCGATCTTTTATGGAGTTTCTTCATGCTCTTTACACCGATATGACCCAAACGGCAGTGCCACAAATAATTTGCACTAACATTATCAACTTTGCATCTTTTGGGATCAATATTATGAATATGTGCATCATTACGATCGAGATTCAATAAACCATCAACATTGGGTGTATGACCATAGAAGGTTTTATTCATGTAAACAGAATAACAATTATCCTTTGTCTTAAATGAATAACCATATTACAATAATCATGATCTAATCATATTCATGCTCAACGCAAACACCAAATAACATTTATTTAGGTTTAACACTAATCCCGAAAGTATAAGGAGTGTGCGATGATGATCATATCAATCTTGGAACCACTTCCAACACATCATCACTTCACCCTCAACTAGTCTCTATTTATTCTGTAACTCCTGTTTCGAGTTACTAATCTTAGCAACTGAACAAGTATCAAATACCCAGGGGCTACTATGAACACTAGTAAGGTACACATCTATAACCTGTATATCAAATATACCTTTGTTCACTTTGCCATCCTCCTTATCCGCCAAATGTTTAGGGCAGTTCCGCTTCTAGTGATCATTTCCTTTGTAGTAGAAGCACTCAATTTCAGGCTTGGGTCCAGCTTTGGGCTTCTTCCCGGGAGTGACAACTCACTTGCCATTCTACTTGAAGTTCCCTTTCAACTAGTGGTCTTGTTAATCATCAACACTTGATGCTCTTTCTTGATTTCTACCTTCGCTGATTTCAGCATCAGAAGAGCTCAGGAATCATTTTCATCATCCCTTGCATACTATAGTTCATCATGAAGTTCCAGTAACTTGGTGATGGTGACTAGAGAACTCTGTCAATCACTATCTTATGTGGAAGATTAACTCCCACTTGATTCAAGTGATTGTAGTACCCAAACATTCTGAGCACATGCTCACTAGCTAAGAAATTCTCCTCCATCTTTTAGGCGAAGTACTTGTCAGAGGTCTCATACCTCTCGACACGGGCATGAGTCTGAAATACCAATTTCAGTTCTTGGAACATCTCATATGCTCCGTGGCGTTCAAAATTTTTTTGAAGTCCCGGCTCTAAGCCGTAAAGCATGGTGCACTAAACTATCAAGTAGTCATCATATTGAGCTTGCCAAACATTCATAACGTCTATATCTACTCCTGCAATAGGTCTGTCACCTAGCGGTGCATCAAGGACATAATTCTTCGATGCAGCAATGAGGATAAACCTCATAACACGGACCCAGTCCGTATCATTGCTACTATCATCTTTCAACTTAGTTTTCTCTAGGAACATATCAAAAAACATGGGGAATCTACTAAAGGAAATATGCCCCAGAGGCAATAATAAAGCTATTATTTATTTCCTTATTTCATGATAAATGTTTATGATTCATGCTAGAATTGTATTAACCGGAAACTTAGTACATGTGTGAATACATAGACAAAACATATTGTCCCTACTATACCTCTACTAGACTAGCTCGTTAATCAAATATGGTTATGTTTCCTAACCATAGACATGTGTTGTCATTTGATAAACGGGATCACATCATTAGGAGAATGATGTGATGGACATGACCCATCCATTAGCTTAGCATTATGATTGTTACAATTTCATTGCTACTGCTTTCTTCATGACTTATACATGTTCGTCAGACTATGAGATTATGCAACTCCCGAATACCGGAGGAACACCTTGTGTGCTATCAAACGTCACAATGTATATAAAGATGCTCTACAGGTGTCTCTGAAGGTGTTTGTTGGGTTGGCATAGATCGAGTTTAGGATTTGTCACTCTGTGTTTCTGAGAGATATCTCTGGGCCCTCTCGGTAATGCTCATCACTATAAGCCTTGCAAGCATTGTAACTAATGAGTTAGTTGTGGGATTAAGTATTACGGAACAAGTAAAGAGACTTGCCGGTAACAAGATTAAACTAGGTATGATGATACGACGATCGAATCTCGGGCAAGTAACATACCGATGACAAAGGGAACAATGTATGTTGTTATGCGGTTTAACCGATAAAGATCTTCATAAAATATGTAGGAGCAATTATGAGCATCCAGGTTCTACTATTGGTTATTGACCGGAGATGTGTCTCGGTCATGTCCACATAGTTCTCGAACCCGTAGGGTCCACACGCTTAACGTTCGATGATGATATGTATTATGAGTTATGTGTTTTGATGACCGAAGTTTGTTCGGAGTCCCGAATGAGATCACGGACATGACGAGGAGTCTCGAAATGGTCGAGACATAAAGATTGATATATTGGACGACTATATTCGGACACTGGAAGTGTTCCGAAAAGTTTCGGGTAAAACCGAAATGCCGGAGGGGTTACCAGAACCCCCCGGGGAAACTAATGGGCCTCGATGGGCCTTAGTGGAGAGAGAGAGGGGCGGCCAGGGCAGGCCGCACTCCCCCTCCCCTTGAGTACGAATTGGACTAGGAGGGGGCGGTGCCCTGATATGTCTCCAACGTATCTATAATTTATGAAGTATTCATGCTGTTATTTTTATCATTCTTGGATGTTTTACAATCATTTTATAGCAACTTTATATCATTTTTGGGACTAACCTATTGACTCACTGCCCAGTGCCAGTTGCTGTTTTTTGCTTGTTTTTTACATCGTAGGAAACCAATATCAAACGGAGTCCAAACACCGCGTAACTTTTTGGAGATTTTTTCTGGACCAGAAGGAATCCAATGGGCCTAAGCTGCACCTGGGGGTGCCCCAAGGGGGCACAACCCACCAGTGTGCGCTAGGCCCCCCTGGCGCACCCAGGTGGGTTGTGCCCACCTCAGTGGCCTCCCACGCCCCCTCTTTGGACTATAAATTCCCAAATATTCTAAAACCCTTCGGGGTAGCCCTAGATTAGAAGTTCCGCCGCCGCAAGGCCTCTGTATCCACGAGATCCAATCTAGACCCGTTCCGGCACCCTGTCGGAGTGGAGAATCATCACCGTTGCCATCTTCATCATCCCGACGGCCACCACGATGAGAAGGTAGTAGTCCACCCTCGGTGCTAAGGGTTTGTACCAGTAGCTATGTGTTTGATCTCTCTCTCTCATGATCTATATCATGGGCTTTGTTAATATGGTCGGATCATATGATGTTTCTCCCCTCTATACTCTTGTTATGATGAATTGAATCTTTACCCTTCAAAGTTTTCTCTTGTCAGATTGAATATTTAGAGATGAAAACACATGATATATGTCTTGCAATATGAATACTTGAGGTGACAATGAGGTATCCTATTGATTCACTTCATATGTATTATGGCATTCAACTCACGGATTCCGGCGATGATATTGGGGTAATCTATGCATAGGGGTTTATGCATGTTTTTCTCCGATGTAAACTTTGGGGTCTCTTTATATATAGTTCTTTGTGTGGATTGAGTATTATGAATATAAAATTGCTTTGGTGTTATTATAGTACGAACTCTAGGATAGATTGAACGGAAAAAATAGCTTTGTGTTATTTTAGTACGAACTCTTGAATAGATCGAATGGAAAGAATAGCTTTGACATGGTTTCATGACCTACAAACAATTCCTATCTTTTGTTCTCCGCTAATAGGAACTCATGAGTGATTCTTTATTGCACTTTGAGGGATAATCATATGATCCAACTATGTTAGCATTGTTGAGAGGTTGCACTAGCGAAAGTACGAACCTTAGGCCTCATTTTTAAGCATTGCAACACCGTTTTTTTGCCCGTTTACTATTTGCAACCTTGCTGTTTTTATTTATTCATATTATAAAAATATATTTCTACCATCCATATTACACTTTTATCACCATCTCTTCGCCGAACTAGTGCACCTATACAATTTGCCATTATATTGGGTGTGTTGGGGACACAAGAGATTTCTTGTATTTGGTTGCAGGGTCGTTTGAGAGAGACCATCTTCATCCTACACCTCTCACGAATTGATAAACCTTAGGTCATCCACTTGAGGGAAAATTGCTACAGTCTTACAAAACTCTGGGCTTGGAGGCCCAACACGTGTCTACAGGAATAAAGTTGCGTAGTAGACATCAAGCTCTTCTCTGGCGCCGTTGCAGGGGAGGTTAGGCAATCGGCACTCACGCCACAGCAATGAAGCTCTTTTCTGGTGCCGTTTACGGGGAGGTGAGTGCTTGAAGGTACATCTTTAGATCTTGCAACTGAATCTTTTAGTTTCTCATTTTATCACTAATTTGGTTTGTGAAAGAAAACTACAAAAAAATGGAATTGAGGTTGCATCATATTATTGATCATCTTTATAATGTCTTTCCTGAAAATGATGATTTGGAAAATTATGCTCAGTTGATAGAAGAAGAATTTAATAAAATGATTGGCACGAATGATGATCATGATTGCAATGTTGTTAGTATGAATTCTTTGAATATCCATGATGTTAATGATATGCAAAGCTACAAGCTTGGGGATGTTATGTTTGATGAAGATGATATTTTTACTCCCCCAAGTTTTCACGAGATAAGTTATTATGATGATAGCATGATTCCTATTTATGATGATTATGGTGATGACATGTATGCTACAAAGAATAATGATAACCATGAAACTTGTCATCATGATTTTAATTTTCACTCTCATGATAGTTATTTTGTTGAGTTTGCTCCGACTACTATTGATGAGAAGAAATTTGATTATGTGGAGAGTAATAAATTTTCTATGCTTGTGGAGCATGAAAATAATGCTTTATGTGATAGTTATATTGTTGAATTCATTCATGATGCTACTGAAAATTACTATGAGGGAGGAACTTATGCTTGTACGAATTGCAATAATATCAAGTTTCCTCTCTTTATGTTGAAAGTTTCGAAGTTATGCATGTTTTGCCTTCCTATGCTATTTGATTCTTGTGCCCATGAATTATTTTCTCAGAAAATCCATATGCATAGGAAGTGGGTTAGGCTTAAATGTGCTTGCCATGTGATTCATGATGCTCTTGTTATTTCTCAATCTTTATCTTTTATGCGAGAATCATTGAACTCACCATGCCTAGCTAAAAGGCATTAAAGAAAAGCGCTTGTTGGGAGACAACCCAACACTTTTACCTACTGTTTTTGTATGTTAACATGATTAGGCTACTGTATTAATCATGTTTTATTGTCGTTGTTTCAATAAAGTGCCAAGTAAAGCCTTTGGGATCATGTTGGGTGATAGTTGATTTGATCTTGCTGAAAAAGAGAAATTCTTGTGCTCCGGAAAATAGCTCTCATTTTTAACATAAGAGTTCTTTTGAGTTTATTCTTTTTGCAGAAGATTAATATACAAATTTATCACGTGGTCCAATTTGTTTCATAATTTTTGGATTAGCAGAAGTATGGTTTTAGTACAGATTACTACAGACTGTTCTGTTTTTGACAGATTCTATTTTCAATGCATAGTTTCCTTGCTTCCTTGTTTCTATGGCTTATATTGCTCAATATAAATTGTAGAAATGATATGCTACAGTAGGAATTGTGCGGAAAGAATTATGAATCTTTTCTTTGACAGTACCAAAAGTGAAATGGTTTGCTCTTTATCATACTAACCTATCTCACAAGGTTCCTTTAAGTTTTGTGTGATTGAAGTTTTCAAGTTTTGGGTGAGATGTCGATATGATGAGAATAAGGAGTGACAAGACCCGCCTGACAAACTTCGAAGGCAAAATCCTTCCAAAATTTTTGAGTCATCTTTAAACTCTTTTCTTTGTCTCATTTCGAACGAATTGACTTTTATTCCTTATTCTGATCCAACTCTGTTGTTGAGACAATTGAAAATTGTGTTTACTTGTTCTGGAATCCTTTATCTTTGATTTGTGAAATCCTTGGGTTTAGACATTACTTCGGGAATTCCTATTTTTTTCTTTCAAAAGAGTAGCAACATACCCTTTTTTCTTATTTCCTTCGATAAAGCATTTATCTCTTCTATAGAAATCTAATAAGAGGGATTGATTCTAATATACTTTTATTGGACTTTCTTCTTATTTTAACCTTTCGATTTATTTCTATATTAAGGATAGACTGACAAAGTTGGCCTAATTTATTAGTTTTCACTAACCCTAGATTCTTTTCCTTGATAAAAAAAGTTCTGTCCTCTCGAGCTCCATCGTGTACTATGTTACTTAAACCCAGCGCAAATTTGGTTCGGAACAAATAGAACAGGCTCCCAAGGCACCCCAAGTTAATATTCAAGGAAGATCCAAGCAACTAAGCTAGGGGATGCCCCAGAATGCATCACCTCTTTGGTCTCCAACATTATCGGTAACCTCGCTTGGAGCTATGTGTTCATTCGTCACATGATATGTGTTTTTCTTGGAGTGTCAATTTATTTTGATATGATTTGCTTGATATCATTCAGAATAATGTTTTGCATCTTTTATTTCAATAAAAGTGGCAATGATAGCCTTTGCCATGCTTATTTTGCAAGCATACTTGTTGCTGTTTGAAAACAGAAAGTTTATCGACGTTGCAAAAATTCCCTAGAAAAGTAATAGTATGATAAATTGTTGAAATGTTTTGCAAAATAATCTCTGATAAATTTTCTACAATGTAGTATTTTTCTCATAATTTTTGGAGTTAGGGAATTATGATGAATCTTGCATTCTTTATAGACTGTACTGTTTTGGCAGATTGCTGTTATGTTTGCATATGATTGCTTGTTTAATGATTCTATTTGAGGATAGGAGTATTAAATATGCAGAGGCATTTAGTATGCAATGTTGAATAATAATTTTAGCGATTTTCTACAGTATAGAATGATAAGGTTTTGCACTAATTTATACTAACTTATCTCATGAGTTTTGTGTGGATGAAGCTTTTGAGATTGAGGAAAACCGTGATATGAGAAGAATTAAGGAGACACAAATGCTCAAGATTGGGGATGCCCAAGGCACCCCAAGATAATATTCAAAAAAGTCTCAAGCATCTAAGCTTGGGGATGCCCCTGTAGGCATCCCACCTTTCTTCTTCAACAATTATCGGTTAGTATCGGTTGAGCCTAAGTTTTTGCTTCCTAACATAATGTGTGCTATCCTTGGAATGTCATTTTATTTTGTTTTTTCTTGCCGTTTTAATAAAATACTTAGATCTGAAACTTTTAAATAAGAGAGGCCCTTACATAGCTATCTATTTGCTTAACTACTCACATGATCTTCACTTTTATCTTTTTGGAGTAGTTTGTCATTTACTCTCGTGCTTCACTTATATCCTATGAGTAAACTATTGAATAAATTGAATGTCATGAAGATCAAATCATATCATGCCTAGTGGTAGCTTCACATTGGGTTTAGAAAGTGAAATCTTTTGAGGCTTGACAATCACAATATTGGTCATACATGCAATTCACGAATAGAAAGTGAAATCTTTTGAGGCTTGACAATCACAATATTGGTCATACAAGCAATTCATGAATAATTAATATAAGGAAGAGAACTTTTACATATAAATACACTATCCTAGAAATCTTTTGTGATTGTGAGCCCCCATCAAAATATTATATGCCAAAATTGTTGACGTTGGACAAGGAAGACAACGTAATGGTTTATATTTGTTCATATTCACATAGAAGTTATATTATCTTAGATACTTCAACATGTGGTGCTTGCCCCCCATCTTTGCTATCCAAAAATTCCATACCAAGTAGAGATACTACGTGTGCATCCAAAAACCCTTAAACCCAAATCTTATTTTCTAGAGTCCACCATACCTACCTAAGGATTGAGCAAGATCCTTCAAGTAAGTTGTCATCGGGTGCAATAAGGCAATAAAAATTGCTTCTAAAAGTGTTAGATCATTTAGTGTAAGAGAAAACTGAGCGTTGTATGTACTTGTGATGGAAAAGAATAAAAGCGACAAACTGCATAATATAGGTTGCTATCATAAGGGGCAATATAACGTGACGTTCTTTTGCACTAAGGGGTTGATCATAAAAACAAATAAGCGCATGGCAACCTCTGCTTCCCTCTGCGAAGGGCCTGTCCTTTACTTTTATGTATTTACTTTTATGCAAAGAGTCAAAGTTTTTCTCTCTATTCCTTTTTATTTTTCTCCTTTGGCAAGCATCATGTGGTGAGGAAAGATCTAGGCACATATGTCCAGTTGAATATGGGTAGCATGAGTTATTATTGTTGGCATCACCCAAAGGTGAATACGTTGGGAGGCAAAATTATAAGCCCCTATCTTTCTATGTGTCCGGTTGAAATGTTGTGCTCATGTGTATGCGGTGAGTGTTAGCAATCATAGAAGACTATATGATGGTTGAGTATGTGGAGCTCTTACTTAGACTCTATTGAATAAGTTGAATTGCAATTGCTTGGTGACTGAGAACATAGGTTGTTGAGTTTCAAGAGAATTCATTGTTTGAACCTTAACATGTGAATTGGTTGCTACTATAACATGAGAAATATTATGAGAAAGAATTGTTGTTATGATGCTAGGAAGAGTGATTGAAATTGTCATTGATCAAACTTATGCACTTTGCTAGCATTCACACTTCATAAATTATTTCTTATATCATTTACCTACTCGAGGACGAGTAGGAATTAAGATTGGGGATGCTGATATGTCTCCAACATATTTATAATTTATGAAGTATTCATGTTGTTATTTTATCATTCTTGGATGTTTTACAATCATTTTATAGCAACTTTATATCATTTTTTGTGACTAAACTATTGACCCAGTGCCCAGTGCCAGTTGCTGTTTTTTCCTTGTTTTTTACATCGCAGGAAATCAATATCTAACGGAGTCCAAACACCGCGTAACTTTTTCGAGATTTTTTCTGGACCAGAACAAACCCAATGGGCCTAAGCTGCACCTGGGGGTGCCTCGAGGGGGGCACAACCCACCAAGGTGCGCCAGAGCCCCCTGGCGCGCCTAGGTGGGTTGCTCCCACCTCAGTGGCCTCCCACACCCCCTCTTTGCACTATAAATTCCCAAATATTCTGTAACCCTTTGGGGTAGCCCTAGATTAGAAGTTCCGCCGCTGCAAGGCCTCTGTATCCACGAGGTCCAATCTAGGCCCCGTTCCGGCACCCTTCCGGAGGGGGGAATCATCATCGGTGGCCATCTTCATCATCCCGGCGGCCACCACGATGAGGAGGGAGTAGTCCACCCTCGGGGCTGAGGGTTTGTACCAGTAGCTATGTGTTTGATCTCTCTCTCTCGTGATCTATATCATGGGATTTGTTAATATAGTCGGATCATATGATGTTTCTCCCCTCTATACTCTTGTTATGATGAATTGAATCTATACCCTTCAAAGTTTTGTCTTCTCGGATTGAATATTCAGATATGAGAACACATGATATATGTCTTGCAATATGAATACTTGAGGTGACAATGAGGTATCCTATTGATTCACTTGATATGTGTTATGGTGTGTTGGGGACACAAGAGATTTCTTGTATTTGGTTGCAGGGTCGTCTGAGAGAGACCATCTTCATCCTACACCTCCCACAGATTGATAAACCTTAGGTCATCCACTTGAGGGAAAAAGTTCTACTGTCCTACAAAACTCTGCGCTTGGAGACCCAACATGTGTCTACAGGAATAAAGTTGTGTAGTAGATATCACACCCCCCTTTCCTTCTCCCTCTCCCCCTCTCCTTCCTTGCCCCTCTCTCCCCGGAAGTGGAGTCCTACTAGGACTACGAAGTCCTAGTAGGACTCCTCATCATGGGGGGCGCCCCTAGGGGCTGGCCGGCCTCCCCTTGCTCCTTTATATACGGGGGCAGGGGGGCACCCTAGGACACACAAGTTGATCTTTTAGCCGTGTGTGGTGGCCCCCTCCACAGTTACATACCTCGGTCATACCGTTGCGGAGCTTAGGCAAAGCCTTGCGCTGGTAGCATCATCATCACCGTCACCACGCCGTCATGCTGACGGAACTCACCCTCGGCCTCAACTGGATCAAGAGTATAAGGGGTGTCATCGAGATGAACGTGTGCTGAAGACAGAGGTATCGTATGTTTCGTACTTGATCGGTTGGATCACGAAGAAGTTCGACTACGTCAACTGCGTTACTAAACGCTTCCGCTTTCGGTCTACGAGGTTATGTGGACAAACTCTCCCCTCTCGTTGCTATGCATCTCCTAGATAGATCTTGCGTGATCGTAGGAATTTTTTTGAAATTACCGTGTTCCCTAACAGCTACAATGCGAGCTATTGATCTACAACATAATTTGGAAAATACTATCAGGACTAAGTTCGTGATAAATTAAAGTTCAATTAATCATATTACTTAAGAACTCCCACTTAGATAGACATCCCTCTAGTCATCTAAATGATCACGTGATCCAAATCAACTAAACCATGTCCGATCATCACGTGAGATGGAGTAGTTTTCAATTGTGAACATCACTATGTTGATCATATCAAGTACATGATTCACGTTCGACCTTTCGGTCTCAGTGTTCCGAGGCCATATCTGCATATGCTAGGCTCGTCAAGTTTAACCCGAGTATTCTGCATGTGCAAAACTGGCATGCACCCGTTGTATGTGAATGTAGAGCTTATCACACCCGATCATCACGTGGTGTCTCGGCACGACGAACTGTAGCAACGGCACATACTCAGGGAGAACTCTTATACCTTGAAATTTAGTAAGGGATCATCTTATAATGCTACCGTCGTACTAAGCAAAATAAGTTGCACAAAAGATAAACATCACATGCTATCAAAATATGTGACATGATATGGCCATCATCATCTTGTGCTCATGATCTCCATCACAGAAGCATAGGCATGATCTCCATCATCACCGGCTTGACACCTTGATCTCCATCGTAGCATCGTTCTTGTCTCGTCAACTATTGCCTCTACAACTATCACTACCGCTTAGTGATAAAGTAAAGCAATTACATGGAGATTGCATTTCATACACTAAAGTGACAACCATATGGCTCCAGCTAGTTGCCGATAACTCTCTTACAAAACATGATCATCTCATACAATAATTTATATCACATCATGTCTTGACCATATCACATAACAACAAGCCCTGCAAAAACAAGTTAGACGTCCTCTACTTTGTTGTTGCATGTTTTATGTGGTTGCTACGGGCTTCTAGCAAGAACCGTTCTTACCTACGGATAAAAACCACAACGATTTTTCGTCAAGTGTGTTGTTTTAACCTTCAACAAGGACCGGCCGTAGTCAAACTCGATTCAACTAAAGTTGGAGAAACAAACACCCGCCAGCCACCTATGTGCAAAGCATGTCGCTAGAACCAGTCTCATGAACGCGGTCATATAATGTCAGTCCAAGCCGCTTCATCCAACAATACCGCTGAATCAAAGTATGACATTGGTGGTCAGCAGTATGACTATTATCGCCCACAACTCTTTGTGTTCTACTCGTGCATATATCATCTACGCATAGACCTGGCTCGGATGCCACTGTTGGGGAACTTAGTAATTCAAAAAAAATCCTACGATCACGCAAGATCTATCTAGGAGATGCATAGCAAAGAGTGGGGAGAGTGTGTCCACGTACCATCATAGACCGAAAAGCGGAAGCGTTTAGTAACGCGGTTAATGTAGTCGAACGTCTTTGTGATCCAACCGATCCAAGTACCGGACATACGACACCTCTGCGTTCAGCACACATTTAGCTTGATGACGTCCCTCGTGCTCTTGATGCAGTAGAGGACAGGGGTGAGTTCCGTCAGCACGATGGCATGGCGACGGTGATGATGAAGTTACCAGCACAGGGCTTTGCCTAAGCACTACGATGATATTGCCGAGGTGTGTAAACTGTGGAGGGGGGCATCGCACACGGCTAAGACAAATCTTGAAGTGCTTTGGGCTGCACCCCTGGCCACGTATATAAAGGAGGGAGGGAGGAGGCCGGCGGCCTAGGAGGGGCGTGCCAAAGGGGGAGTCCTACTAGGACTCCCTAGTCCTAGTAGGATTCCCCTTCTCTTTCCTTTCCGGAATAGGAGAATAGGGAAAGAGGTGGAGGAGAAGGAGGAAAGGGGGGCCGCGCCCCTCAACCCTAGTCCAATTCAGTTTGGGCTAGGGGGCACGCGCCTCCACCTGGTCGCCGCCTCCTCTCTTCCACTAAGGCCCATGAAGGCCCATTAATCCCTCGGGGGGTTCTGATAACCTCCCGGTACTCCAAAAAATGTCCAAACCTTTCTGAAACCTTTCCGGTGTCTGAACATAACCTTCTAATATATCAATCTTTATTTCTCGACCATTTCGAGATTCCTCATCATGTCCGCGATCTCATCTGGGACTCCGAACAAATATCGGTCATCAAATCACATAACTCATAATACAAATCATCATCGAACGTTAAGCGTGCCGACCCAACGGGTTCGAGAACTATATAGTCATGATCGAGACACATCTCCGATCAATAACCAATAGCGGAACCTGGATGCTCATATTGGCTCCTACATATTCTACGAAGATCTTTATTGGTTAAACCTCATAACAACATACGATATTCCCTTTGTCATCGGTATGTTACTTGCCCAAGATTCGATTGTCGGTATCATTAAACCTAGTTCAATCTCGTTATCGGCAAGTCTCTTTACTCGCCGTAATACTTCATCCCGCAACTAACTCATTAGTCACATTGCTTGCAAGGCTTATAGTGATGAACATTACTGAGAGGGCCCAGAGATACCTCTCCGATATAAGGAGTGACAAATCCTAATCTTGATCTATGCCAACCCAACAAACACCTTCGGAGACACCTGTAGAGCATATTTATAATCAGCCAGTTACATTGTGAAGTTTGATAGCACCACATGGTGTTCCTCCGGTATTCGGGAGTTGCATAATCTCATAGTTAGAGGAACATGTATAAGTCATGAAGAAAGCAATAGCAATAACTCATCAATCCTTATACTAACCTAACGGATGGGTCTTGTCCATTGCATCATTCTCCTAATGATGTGATCCCGTTCATCAAATGACAACACATGTCCATGGCTAGGAAACTTAACCATCTTTGATCAACGAGCTAGTCAAGTAGAGGCATACTAGGGACACGGTGTTTTTGTCTATGTATTCACACATGTATCAAGTTTCCGGTTAATACAATTCTAGCATGAATAATAAACATTTATCATGATATAAGGAAATATAAAATAACAACTTCATTATTGCCTCTAGGGCATATTTCCTTCACTTCCTCTGCGCATGCCGTTCTGGTAGGAGCGAATGCCCTGTCCCGAGGGAGGTTTTTTAACCCGGTTGGGGCGTCTGGCAGCTGAGGTGAGAGTAAACTTGCGTAGAGCGGCAAAAAGTCAAAAATATTGTATGTACAAATGCTGTGATTTGAATGAGGTGTGGCAAATGGTCAAAAATAATATAGGTACTAATGATGTGATTTCAGTGAGGTGAGACAAACTTGCGTAGAGTGGCAAACGGTCAAAAATAACATAGGTACAAAGATATGATTTGAGTTTAGACTGCCATAGCAGCACTGCAGCGCTGCCCGTGCAGTGTAAAGTCCATTTGAGATTTTACACTGCCCGGGCAACAGCGACAGTGCCGCCCCACACAATGTAAAGTCAAATCAAATTATTACTAAATATCTTATATGACAGTGTGCACGAACGTGGCTATTCAAGCCGGCCGGGGCGTCCTTCGGCGGGCGAGGTTGGACTAAAAAGTGCGCCTCCACTGTACCCGTCCCACCGCACGACGTCATCTGGGCCGCATGTGCCCTCGGCCTCTCGCACGCGCGCCGTCCACGCGGCCCACGCGGACCACAGGCTTCGGCCCATCTGGGTGGTACGCGCCGCGCCTGCCGAGGCGAGGTCTAGTTTTAGTCCCACCTCACCCGCCGAAGGACGCCCCGACCGGCTTAAATAGCACGCACCGCCCTACCCCGTCTTACTCCTCGAAAAAACACTGCCTCGCCTGCTCTCATTGCCGCCTAGTTGGGCCGGTGGGCCTTGCGGGGCCGAAAAATGATCCCTTTCGCTGTTGGCTTGATCGGGATCGGCCTAGTACGCCTCGCTCCGCTCTGGGCCGGCGATCTTTTTTTTAGTTTTCTTTTGATTCTCTTTTACGAATATTAATTAATTTGTTTCCCTTGGTTTCTTTTTTATTTACTTTTCTAATTTTCAAATTTTATTTCTTATGAAATCTATCATTTGTGTTTTTAATCTTTTTGCATTTCAATTATACAATCATTATTTAAAATAAGACAATTTTAAATAATAGTAAAACATTTAAAAAATTATTTAACGACATCCATATTTTAAACATGCGATATCTCATTCTAGTTTTCAGAAATATTTTACATAATACTAGAAATTAAAGTTAACTAAATGACATTATGAAAATAATTAAAACATAACTAAACGACATTTCGAAACTAAACTAAACTAAACTACTCGTCTTCGACTCCGCCGAAGTGTGCCTCGTCATACAGCTCATCGTCGTTGTTGATGTCGTTGCTGCTCCTGCTGTCGTGGAGGGGCACCACAGGCGCCGCCACCGCAGCCATCGAGTCCGCCACTGCGGCGTGGTAGCCGGGGAAGTCCGGCGGGTCCTCCGGGTGGACGGTGACCGGGGCGAGCTGCATGTACTCCTGGACTAGAGGAGTGGCATCGGCACGTTCTCCGACTCCCGGATCGCCGTTAGGTAACCCGACATGTCGTCCGGGTCGCCGACCTCTGCCGCCAGCCTCCTGCACTCTACCAGCAACGCCAGCTCTGGCTCATGCTCCGGCTCAGGCGGAGGGGCGCGGCTGGACAAGCGCCGCTCTTCGCTAGAGTGCGACGATCTCCGCCGCCGAGGTGGACAGAGCCGCGGTCGCCGCCTGTGCAAGCGCGGGACACGCGCGCGCCGAGGTTGACGGGGGTGGAGCGTGCCTCGCTGTGGCAGAACAGGGTGTAGCCGAAGCTTGTCGGGGCAGGCACGGCGCCGGCGTCCCTGCCCTGACGGCCGCCTATGCGTGGTACGGGGCGGCGACCTCCTTGAACGACCACCCGTCCCAGCGCTGGTGCCACCGGGCGCGGTTGTGCTTCACGGGCGGGCGGGGGCCGGCTTAGGCGTGGAGGCGCCGCTTGTGCTCGTTGGTGAGCCGGTCCGCCCACCTGGGATTGTTGGGGGCGTATTGTGGGCCCTCCAGTTCCTCCGGCAAGAGGCTTGCCCGATAGAGGCCGACTGCGGGGGCGAAGAGGTGTGTGTCGACCTCGGGCACCAGTGCCACGGGCACGCCGTCGACTCTAAGCCGCCACCTCGCTGGTAGCCGCATGTTGGGCGCGGCAGGGATGGCAAAGTGGGCGAGCTCCTCCGCACCTCCAGCGTCAGGTTGGGGCGAGCCATGTCGGCGACAGAGGTAGAGGGAGGCGCGAGACGCGAGGCAAGAGAGGCGAGGCCGATGACAGAGGGAGAAGGCGAGGGAAGGCACGAGTGGTGCGAGTGACGGCATGAGTGATGCGGCTTTTATAGGGCGTCTGCAGGGGCGGGGTGGGTGCTGGCGATTAATGCCGGCAGGCAAGAGGGCGGCATGCGTAGGTGGGTCAAAGCGGTGGCATGGGGCAGACGAGCGGGCGGCGAGCGCAGGCAGTCAAGCGGTGGCCTGGGAATGATCCCTTGGTCTTTCGACCAGAAGCTTGTGGTCGGCTTCGAGTCTTCAATCGCCCCTCGTCATGGGACACGCGTCTGGGGCGTGTAGCCACAGTCGCCTAGCGGCATTCGCCATGGGCCTAAACATTAATCACCCGAAATCACTAATTGAGGAGCGCTCCCCGCAACGATTAGTCGGGGAGCGCTCCGCGCGCGCCAAGTGTCACGCGCGGAGCGCTCCCGAGACTTTTCGGATGCGCTCCGCGCGTGACACTTGGCGCGCGCACGGCTTCTTCCGTGATTTTCGGTTTCTAGTTTCCCTTTGTGGCTTTTCCTTTTTTCACTTTAGTCCTTATACTTCTAATGTTTTGTAATACCTTTTGATCTGTTTTGAGATCTGTTTCTCGTTTCTCTATGTTGTGTTGTGGGCGAACCCTCGTCGCGCATTGTTCGTTCTTTGCCATAGTCTCCGCCCGTCGTCGCCGCTGCTCTTGTCGCGTGGTTACGGCAGCAGTTGTTCCGGCCGTCGTGCATGTTGCCTGGTCTTACGGTAGTCCTTGTTTAGCGTCGAGCGCGCTTCCTCGTTCGCGCTATCGTCGTTCCCTACTGGTTGCCTTCATGGGTTCCCTGTTTCCCTTTATCGTTTCTCTTTTTGTTCCCATTATATTTCCGAGATATGAAGATTTATGGGGTAGTTACGGGTGGGGACTACCAACACTATCAGATGTCAAGTTTCAACTGGGTTTTGTGGGATTAGTTGATGATAACCATTGTGTTCCATGCAGCTATGGTTTGTCCTTTTTGCCGTATGCCTGGTGGCCCGTGTTCTTCTGTTGATTCTTCTGTAGATGGGTTCAGTGTGGTCCTGGATCGGCGTTGTTGGAGGCATGTTGTATGAAAATCATTTTATAGTTGTTCAATTTTTGGCACACACGCTTATTTCTTTTGGTGCTGTCCATGCTGTTTATATTTTGATTATGATCCTTGTTTTGATTTGTTGTCCAGTATGTTCCGTGAAGTGTTAGAGCTCATCTTGCTCGTTACATCGATGAGTGTAGGGCTTTAGCCATAAGGAGGAGTGACAAAGATACTGATCTGGCTCTTCAGTGCAATGAGGGTTAATAGTATGGTGTTCTGTTTAGTCATGGTCGTGTGAGGAGCAAATTCCATGGTCCTTTCTGGGAACGATTGGTCAGTGATTATGGTGTTCGTCCTCGTGATATAATGACCATTAGGCTTGAACATTATGGAACTTGGATTGGTATTGATTTTTATCGTGTTGGTCGTGGAGATGCGTTGTCTCCTTTACCGTCTGTTGGTAAGGTTTATTTTTAAGGAAGTTTTTATCTTGTTTTATTGTACATTTTGAAATTTCTGTTTCCATGAGCCCGTGTAATTATATTTTGTGGCTCTACATGGTTTGAGCGACTCTGAGAAGGAGCTTGTTGGGAGTTGTTATTACACCAGTGGTGTTTTTCTTAATTATTAGCAGATGTATTTCATGAGGTGTCAACTATTTGATGATGACTACATACCCTGTTGTCCTTTTGTTCACAGGATTGATTCCATGAATATTAATGGTCATCATATGGTCAGATATTTTTCCCATTATTTTTTTGTTTCTGTTTATTTATTTATTTTTAATACATCTTCTATTTATAGTTTTGAATTTTTATTCTATTTCTGATAGCTTGATGTTTTTTGTCAGGTTATTCCTGGTATTGTTGTGAGGAGTTTGAAGGAGTTTGTGACTTTTCCTAGAACTGGCGTTTTAACTCTTGAAGTTACTCTGGAATCTGGTGATGATGATATATATGTGAGCACTCCTTGCTCCTACTTTATTGGTTTGGGTAATAGAATGGTGTTCAAATAGGAAGGTTTCAGTGATTTTCTTCAGACATCGTCTATTGAAGTAAACAGCTTGGTGCTGATAACTTTCAAACAGCTTGTTGGGAGGCTTGCTGTTATCTTCAATCTTCTGCCGCAGTGATGTTAGTTATAGCCTTTGAACATAATGGATTTTGATGTATAAGATGCTTGGCTGTGCATCTCTTTTAATGATGTTTTTTGGACAGATGTTATTTAATTGTGGTCAAAGTTATAAATACAGTAGAGGCACGTGTGTTGTTTACTCTGAGGCATGGCTGTGCATCTTTTATGTGAGAGGCACCTGGATTCAACAAACTGAGGCACGAAATTGAAGTCAGAACAGGCACGGTTGTGTGGAGGCACGTAGAGTTACCATGGGTTTCATGTGAGGCATGTGGTTTCAGCAAACAGAGGCATGGAATTGTAGTCAGTACAGGCACGGTTGTTTGGAACACGGGTATACTGAGAGGAACGTGTGTGCAATACCAAAGTTACAAGGGCAATGACGGGTGCCTAACACGCAGAGATACTGTGGGTTTCATGCGAGAGGCACGTGTGTGTGTAGCCCGTAGAGTTACAGTGGGTTTTATGTGAGGCACGTGGATTGAGGAAATGGAGGCACGTAACTGAAGTTAGTACAGGCACGGTTGTGCGGAGGCACGGGCGATCAGTCGCGCGGAGCACGTAGAGTTACTGTGGGTTTCATGTGAGGCACGTCGATCGAGCAAACGAAGGCACCGAAGTGCAGTCAGTACAAGCAGGGTTGTGTGGATGCACGGTTTTGAACCCTCTTGCTGCTGTCAAGTGTCTTGAGGCACGGATGTATGTCAGCAGAGGCATCGGTCCGAATATTTGGTTAGAGAGGCTCGGTTGTGGATGCACAGGTGTGAAGTCTCTAAGGTCATGGGTGTGTGGCACCAGAGGCATGGGTTGAGTCTACACTTAGAGAGGAACGGTTGTACATGGGTCAGTTGTACATGGTAGTGTAGTTTTGTGGCATCATGGAGGACTGGTGTACGGAGAGGAACCTGTGAATGGACAGTGTGGTCAAAGTAACAAAGTTCTTGTTCCTTGCGTCTGTGTACCGAATGTTCTTCTGCAATATTTATGAATTGTTTATGCCAATGTTGAATAAGCATTCTACTGCAAGTTTGCAACGATACCATCACATATTCTTGTAAATGCATGATGCATCTTGTAAAAGTTGAGTATGAAAATTATAATACAATGTCGTGCGACATATCTCTAGTTCTATAGTCATGGATACAATATATTCTTGCTCGATACTTGGACATAACTTACTAATTACATTTAGACACGCACACCACTGTGTTCAAAGTTCAGACGTAAAATAGTAATACAATAGAGACATCATCTTTGAGCAAGAACAAACATATTAACAACATGGGTTCATTCAACCTAAATTATCATAATAGTTGTGCCACGCACCTGATCACTTGATCACGGCAGATCAATCAATCACGACACAATCCATTTTCTTGCAATTTACCAACCGCTGCTTCTCTTTCGGTGCTTTCAGCCGCTGGAAGATCCCTCGTCTTTGTTCTTACGCGGGCGGAGTCTTTCTTTCACTCGTTGTTGGTGGAGGTGATGTAGCCCGTTCTTGATGATTAGGATTCTACAGTACAACTCGTAGCTAACATACCCGTCCTTTGCCGCGTACTCAAGGTGTATCGGGGAAAGCGGCTTCCACTCCCAGAACTGGTGCTTCTCCTTTAGGAATGATTTTTTCATGTTCTTGTATGAGGGGTCGATGATGGCCGTTGCAAGGTCAGCCATGGAGTCCCTTTCTCCACCACCCTTGATGCAGAATAGCCTTTGGATGTCGACGTGGTGCTCGTCTGGAATTCTGATGCATGCACGGGCAAGCATGGTCTTGTCGTTCCTGGTGTCGACGCTGGTGAAAGTTACTGCTTTCCGTTGCAGGAAGTCAACTAACGCCTGGGAGCGCTCGGACCTGCAGTAGTGGTATACAAGGACATGCTCACGCATGGAAAGTTGGACGGCGGCGATCCCTTGTCGTACGTAACTGCTCTTACATGTGTACTCGAGGTTGAGGCCGACGAACTTGTTCTTCTCCTCCTTTAGCCATTCCTCATACTTTTTGATGATCCGCTCCATGGTCCTTGTGTCGTTGGTGTACACCACCTCCAGCACGGTTGTACCGTGGGTAGTGATGTGCTTGGTGAATGTTGTTATTTTCCCGTCGTCCATGGCTGGAGGTGTACGGTGGTGAACTGTGGCCGGCGAGAAACTTTGGAGGGAGAAGACGCAAATGGAGTCGGAAAAGTGAAAGGGATCTTTTGTCGTGGAAAAAAGGAAACCGCCAAAGAGCAGTTGCTAGTCACCCGGCGGTTCCAGGCGTAGATTTTCGGAAACAGTTGTTTGTTTTATCTGTTTTTTTAAAGATTTTCACTTATCTTGTTCTTTGATTTTTTTATTCGTTGCGTGCTGCGTGTGCGATCCATATGTGCGTGTTCCATCTTTGGCTGTGAAAGTAGTCGTGTGAACGGTAGAACACTCAGCAGATGCATGGTCGTGCCTTTGTTGTGAAAACATTTTTTTTCAATTAACAATCTTCCTTGGTTAGGGAGGCACTGTTGTTATGTTATTCAGTGCACAACTGTGTGTTCATGAAAAGTTGGTGAAGTAAACATAGTTTGCACTTGAAAATGGAGTCATGTTTGGTTTTAAATTGAGATATGTTTCAGTAGATCGTTTGAATAAGTTTGATAACATGGCATTGTTCTAGGTTTTAGATCAAAAACTGAATGTTGTTTCGTTTGATTTTTGAAACTTTTCAAAGGATTAGAACTACATTTTTTCGAATGAATCATTCTGATAGTTCAAACAGTATTTGTTGCAAAGAACCATTCTGATGGTTGAAACTGTGAGTAGAGGGTCTGTAAGAGCTACTCCCTCCATTCGGAATTACTCGTCCAATAAATGAATGTATCTAGATGTATTTTAGTTGTAGATACATCCATTTTTGTGACAAGTAATTCCGAACGAAGGGAGTACATAAGTTTCAAAAGATCATTCGGATAGTTCAAGCAAGCACATGGTCCATAATAGTTACATTACTGTACCATTCTAACTAGCAAACTTATTTTAAATAAACCAGTGTTTTGCTCCTGGGAGGCATCATCTTGAAATGAGCGCTGAACATCCTAGGAGATACACTGTGCTTCCATTTTAGGTGTAGGTTCTGACGGAATCTACACAATGCGTTGAATGATGATGGACACAGAACCGTCATGGCGCTCTTTGAAAGTGATTAGAACGACGTTCTTTTCAACAAAGGATGTAGCTGATATGAAGTCTCTGAAAGAAGACTTTTCTATTACCATCCGACCGTCATTTTTGCAGATGTAGTACGATGAAGGAGTGATGACATGGGTAGGGTCATCGGGAGCTTCAAGGGTCAGCGTGCCATTGGTTGGCATGTCCACCCATCTCTTCAGTGTTGAGACAACGCTCCTTGGAATTTTCTAGAAGAAATCGAAATTAAATGGAAATTAAAACCATTGAATTGCCACTTGGACAATAAATAAAAGAATGGCTGAATACGGTGATTGCGCAAAAATTAAGATATTCTAAATTGCAAGTAATATAAATCCTGGCATGTTCATGTTTGTGTCTAAACAGATGAAACAACATATAAAGAGAATAACAAAAGTTTTGTTGTTTTATGTTTGAATAAATAGGTTCTTTATAATTTTACATATAAGCAAGATTTCGTCAATATTGTTTATATTATATATTAGCAAAATACGTTTGGTATTTTAACAAGGACAGATTTAACCAACCATGACGCATTCTTTGGTGTTAGTAGGAGTCAAGATGTGTACAAATGGACGGCAACAGATGAAAGTATCTTCGAAAAGGCGTTGTAGAAAGAATCGTGTCTGGTTGTAGGTAAGCTCAATATCCTTAGAGTAGACACAGCAATGAACATGGTCGAAATCGTCAGAAGAAAGGTCGTCTAGAGCTAGAAAAGAACAAGATTTGATAGTTAGATAAAGTTTTATGTAATATGGGTTAATATTATTCAGTTCGATTCATGCATATCAAAATGCAGCCAAAGAAGATAAGTTTGTAATATTAAATACATACCAACATGGGGTAATGGAAGCAGCCTTTTGTCATTGCGATATGTTTGTATTTCGAGATTAAGACCCTCATTCAAATACTATGCGGTCTCCAGCACGAAGCTGATAATCATCCGCAAAGTTGTTCCACTCACCACCACAGAACTTTGTGTAGTTCGGCCTATGCTTAAACAAAGCATTGTAAGACCTTCCTTCATGTGTAAGGAGGGCTGGCTCTACCTGCTCTTTACGCAATTTTCTTGCTTCTTGCTTCCTCTTGCCGATGTACTCAGCGAGAAAAGCTCTGTCGTTACAAGGTACATACTAGAAAAAATAGTAAAAATAACAACCTGTAAGTATAACTTTGAACCGGCGTATTGTCAATGTTAAAAGTTTTCTTAATTTGGATATGAATTTTGATAAGAATTACAGGTAACAACATAATGGTATTATAAATTAATGGATACAGATTTTTGGCATATGTTGACTAGTTTTAATTAGAACTGAAGATGCATTATAGTAATCAAGACATAGGCAGGCAAAACTAATGGACTATATTAATTAGGGCATAGGCAGGCAAACTAATGGGAAACGAAAACACAAGGTAGGTGCGAAGAAGTAACAATGACGATTTCTAGTGTGTTGTAGGCAACTAATATGTTAGTGATGCTTACTAACCATGCGTCTCCAGCAATTTTCATCAAGAATAACCTCAAACTCCTGGAGAACTTCAGGGTGTGGTTCGCAAGGGCCACCTGGTTGGCGACACGTAGGGAAAATCATACCTAAATAATTCAGAACAATTATGTTAAGAAAACAAGAATATGATAATAATTTAAAAACAAGCTTCAACGTTGAAGGTAGACAATGACTAGCTTCAACTATGTTAGCCATATTAAAATGTCCGTATGAAGGTAGACAACAACTACAAATTTACCAGAAATCTTCTCATGTACTGCTTCCAGAAAATCAGTATGACAGAGTTCAGTTGACTTGTTTGGATTTTCTAATGGTTTTTATATTCCTTTAGAGAATGAAGTAGTTGTACCAGATCTGATGCTTCAATAACTATCAAATGAAAAACCAAGACGTAAAACGTAAATACGGATCAGAGCATGCTGCTTACGCATATGCTTTTTACCTGGGAGAGAAGAAGAATGAGGGTTGACGAACTGAGATTGGGGTAGGGGAAGCATAGGCAAGCACACACGGCTAGCAAATCTACTTGAGAAGTACGGGGTAGGGGAATCTTAGGGCAAGCACGCACGGCTAGCAAATCTACGAGAGAAGTACGGCTTGGAAGTTAATCGAGGGACCCAACAAAAACTCTACAATAACTTGTTTGAAATGAGACTGTGTGCGGGAAAGAAGCACGAACCCTATAAGTAGGTGGTCGGATAAGGCGGATGGGTTGTGATGGGAAGCTTAGGGCAAGCACGCACGGCCAGCAATGTAGGAGAGAAGCATGGCTTGGAAATTAATCGATTTATTGCTGGGAAGAAGCACAAACCTTAGAAGCAGGCGACGGATAAGAACGACGAACCCTAGAAGCAGGCGGCGGAGAAGGCAAATGAGTTCTGATGTGGCTGAGGGAGTCGGAGCTTATTGAAATATAAAGGAGACGCGAGAGAGCAAGAGTAGTAATGAGTGTTTCTTTTTTTATTTTTTATTCTACAAAATGGAATTAATGCTGGTTGTACATGGTGTGCGTGCATTCCGAGGTGTTGTGGGGACACGAGATGTTTGACTCACCCAGCTGCCTCCCATTATAGTTGTCCAGCTGTGCTGCCTCCCAGCGGAGTCTTTTACGTGCCTATCCTGCCTTACATATTTTTTGCGAGGCGCGGTTATAGATGCTGAAAAGCATACTCGTGCTTCTGTGTTTTTTTAATCACATGTTTAATCAGGTACAGTTGTGTGTGTTTTTAGGAGAGGAACGGTGATGATGTTATTAGATGCGCGGTCGTTGTAGCAGGAAAGGCATGGTCAATACGTCGGGGGAGGCAAATTGACGGGAGGCATGATGGTTCCTATTGAGAGTCACTTTTGCATCTGGAATGGAGCCACGGTTCGTGACTTTGTTATTGTAAAAAAAAATCAATAGTCGTGGACCCAGGGAGCCACTGTTTTTATGTACGTTGGGTTCAGGCAGGAATATGTATGAAGCGCACAGTTATCTGTATGTTAGAAGCATGGACGTGCTTTTGTTTTAGCAATGTTTTCGGTGGTACATACAGGCATATAGATGCAGGCCCGTTGGTATCACTGAGGTTTGTCTTTAGCAAAGTGGAGGCACGCATGCGGCATTTGTGCTGGCAGAACCGTGCTTTTAATTTGGTTCACTCCCCGTGTTGTATTTGTACGACAGGGTCATCTAGTTTGCCTCCTCTCATTGTTCTCTCGGTCAAAAGATGTGCTGGTGATCGATGGGATGGCTATTTATTGTTAGTATTCATTGTGGCAGATAGCGTGCTAGAGTTAACCTAGAGGCTCCTCGATTATAGCGTGGCAGCCGTGACTTTTTAAGTGCATGGTTTCATAAGTTGCAGAAGCACAACCGTCCATTCACACCATCCCCGATGCAATTTAATGGGCGCATGGTAACTGAGTCGTCTCTCCCCAAGGTTAAGTAGTGGTCTATTACGGGAGGTTATCGCGTCTTATTCTCTCTAGAGAAGTGCAGGTAGCTCCCATTATCCTCGCCTCGTACGAGAAGCACAGTCAGACTCCATTGTCGTGTCACCGTCTTTTCCATGGATGACTTCAGGAACAATACTGAGCGTCTCTTTATAGATGCCGATGGTAATACCAGGCTCGAGGTGTTGTACACCAACAAGCCCTACAAGGTGGAGGAGATTCTTTCTCTTTATGAGGAATGGCTGCGTGAGGACAGGTACAAGTTTGTTGGTCTTGATCTTGAGAACACACGAGAGGATTATTTTGATCGTAGTAGAAAAGTTGCCGTCATGCAACTGGCGATGCGCAAGCATGTTCTTGTCTATCGCTTGTGCAAGGCCAGGACGGAGTGCGCTCCTCTAAAGGATTTCCTTCAGAACAAAGGTATCATTTTCGCTAGTGTCAACGTCAGGAGCGATAGGGATGTTCTCGCAAACAGTTTCCTCAAAATCCCAATAGAGTGTCACATCCATCTTCAAGAGGAGCTCATGATCAAAGGATCCAGGGATTCCATGGCAGATTTGGCAGGAGCCGTCATAGACAAATCTTACTTGAGTATGAAGTTGTCTTTTCCCAAGGGTCTGCATGACTACTGGGAATGGAAGCCGCTTTCCCTTGAACATCTTAAATATGCGGCAATTGTAAGTGAAAACTTCATTTTTTATGATTTTCTGTCTTTATATTTTTGTTTTACTACAACAATAGTACTTTTTCCTCTTTATGTATATCTTCATTCTCATCCGTTTTTTGTTTTAGGATGGGTATGTGAGCAACGAGCTCTACCGCCGAGTTTTGTCGATGAAGGACATGATGCATCCCCGTTGTCTTCCTGACCGGAGATGTCGTTGATGTTTCGGAGCAGAACTCCAACTGAGTAGAATGGTCACGGTGGACGTTTATGTGGACGTTTTTGTGAGGAATGGACTCCTGGAAGACTTTCAATTCTTTTTTTGTATAATCATTGAGTACTTTTAGTTTAATCCTATGGAGTACCGTTTTGTTATTCAGTATCGTGTTTGGCTTGTCTCATGTGATTTGTAAATAATTTTTTTATGTTTTTTCATGTTACAAGTTCATTGTTGACATTTGCGCGAGTTCATGTAAATTTAGGTAACCTGTTGAAGTGGCGCATATGTATTCTTTGGAAGAAGGTTTTTTTTTGTTTGGCTTATATTCAGCGTCGTTTGTTTGTGTTTGAATTCTTGTCTTTTACACGTTCGCACAAGAGAGGCACGTCTGCTAATGTACGAGGCAACATTTCAGTACCCTGTCTTTGTGTTCTTCGGGACCGTGCCTTTAGAAGCCTGCCAAGGCTTCACTCCCGTGCCTCTTCTTTTCCGCTATTTCTATACCTCATGTGACACACGTGGTGTCTGCTTGTGCTGGTGTCACACGGCAGTTTCTCTTGAGACTGAACGATCGTGCCTCTTCCATCACTCTTTTGTGCATCCAGCTGGTTTGTACCTGTGCCTCGAGAACTCTGAGAAGCCGCAATTGGGTGACTTCATACGCTTCAGTTTCGTGTCTCCTATACGTGCATTTGCTTGTCTCAGGCGTCATGTTGGCTATGACTCTACGTGCCTCTGGTGCAGATATCCGTCCATGACGTCACGCATATGTTTGTTTGGGAGAAGTGTTTTTTTTGTTTGGCTTATATTCAGCGCCGTTTGTTTGTGTTTGAATTGTTGTCTTTTTACACGTTCACACAAGAGAGGCATGTCTGCTAACTTACGAGGCAACATTTCAGTACCCTATCTTTGTGTTCTTTGGGATCGTGCCTTTATCAGCCTGGCATCCGTGTCAGGGAGGCTTCACTCCCGTGGATTCTTTTCCGCTATTTCTGTACCTCACATGACACATGTGATGTCTGCTTGTGTTGGTGTCACACGGCAGTTTCTCTTGAGACTGAACAACTGTGCCTCTTCCATCACTCTTTTGTGCGTCCAGCTGGTATGTACCCGTGCCTCGAGAACTCCGAGAAGCCACAATTGGGTGACTTTATACGCTTCAGTTTTGTGTCTCCTGTACGTGCATTTGCTAGTCTCAGGCGTCATGTTGGCTGTGACTCTACGTGCCTCTGGTGCAGATGTCCGTCCGTGATGTCACGCATATGTATTGTTTTGGAGAAGTGTTTTTTTGTTTGGCTTATATTCAGCACTGTTTGTTTGTGTTAGAGTTGTTGTCTTTTTATACGTTCGCACAAGAGAGGCACGTCTGCTAACGTACGAGGCAACATTTCAGTACCCTGTCTTTGTGTTCTTCGGGATCGTGCCTTTATCAGCCTGGCATCCGTGTCTGCGGAGGCTTCACTCCCGTGGCTTCTTTTCCGCTATTTCTGTACCTCACGTGACACATGTGATGTCTGCTTGTGTTGGTGTCACACGACAGTTTCTCTTGAGACTGAACAACCGTGCCTCTTCCATCACTCTTTTGTGCGTCCAGCTGGTCTGTACCCGTGCCTCGAGAACTCCGAGAAGCCGCAATTGCGTGACTATATACGCTTCAGTTCCATGTCTCCTGTACGTGCATTTGCTTGTCTCAGGCGTCATGTTGGCTATGACTCTACATGCCTCTGGTGCAGACGTCCGTCCGTGACGTTATGCATATGTATTGTTTGGGAGAAGCGTTTTTTTGTTTGACTTATATTCAGCGCCTTTTGTTTGTGTTTGAATTGTTGTCTTTTACACGTTGGCACAAGAGAGGCACGTCTGGTAACATAAGAGGCAACATTTCAGTACCCTGTCTTTGTGTTCTTCGGGACCGTGCCTTTAGTAGCCTGGCACCCGTGTCTGCGGAGGCTTCACTCCCGTGGGTTCTTTTCCGCTATTTCTGTACCTCACGTGACACACCTGATGTCTGTATGTGCTGGTGTCACACGGCAGTTTCTCTTGAGACAGCACAACCGTGCCTCTGCCACCATTCTATTGTGCATCCAACTGGTTTGTACCTGTGCCTCAAGAATGCCATTTCCAAAGCCGTGCCTGTGTGCCGAGAAGCCGCAATTCCATGCATGTATACGCTGTAGTTCTGTGCTTCCTGTGCGTGCATTCGTGTTACACAGGGGACACACTGGCTGTGACTCTTCGTGCCCGTGGTGTCAGACGTCCATCCGTGAGGGGATGCGGTGGCTGTTACTCGTCGTGCCTGTGCTTCTACACGCCTGTGCGTCCGGGGTCTTTAAAACTGTGGCTCTCCGACTTGTGTCGTTGATTTGCTTCAAGTATTGATGTATCTCACGTGATACATGCCATGACTCTCAAACAGAGTGTTGTCACTGGTGCCTCTTGGAGGTCTCTTTTTTGCATTCAGATGATTTATATACAGAGGATTTAGGTTGAGATCAAAAAACAAGACGGAAAAGATCACATGGCTCGCGAAGCCGACGCATGTGCCTGTATAGGCTATGTTTCCGTGCCTTTGTTTCCTGCATTGACGTGTTTACGGCGAGTTTCTTCCTGCATGTGTACGTGCCTGTTGTGATAGCGACCGGTATCTGCAAAAGTTGTACGTTCGTGCCTGTGGAATAGACATGTATCTGCGTCTTGTGCCTGCATACCTGTGCCTCACGTGAAACCAGCCTTGACTCACGAGGGATATATGGTGTGAATCTAGCTAGATGAGGGAGGGATGAGTTCTGGCCTTCGGATCTAAGGTGTATTGTAGGCTGTTCGTTTGCTTTATTGGATTCTTCCGTCGGTGGTCTTTGTTCAAAGGAGGAATCGATGACCGATGTGGTGGCTGTTCAATGTGACTATTCAGTGTGTCAGTTACCGTAAAATAAAGATAGAGGCTCCTCGGTTTCTCTGCGGTATCAATTATTTGTGCACAGCCGTGACTTTAGGAAGTGTATGGTTCCATGAGGTTTGGAAGCACAACCGTCTATACGCTGCTCCTAGTTTACACGTTAATCCGTATGGTAACCCAAACGTCCCTCGCCAAGGTTAAATACTGGCCGTGTTTGTGAGGTCTCCATGTCGTATTGTAGCCGCAGAACATCAGGCAGTTCCCACCCTCCTTACCACTCCCTAACCTTGTCGCAGGGTCTCAGGAGTCTCCATTGGCACCTTGTTGCTTGTTGCCATGGATGACTTTTTGAACACCACCGAGTACCATCCGATAGTTGCAGATGGTAACACGAAGCTCGACGTGTGGTACACCAACGAGCCTGGCAAGGTGGAGGAGATCATTTCCTTGTACGAGGACTGGTTGCACGAGGAGAAGTACAAGTTTGTTGGTCTTGGCATGGAGTTCACACGAAAGGATTGGTATGGACGTAGAAAAGTCGCCGTCATGCAACTGGCTATGCGGAATCATGTTTTGGTCTATCACTTCTGCAAGGCCAGGATGGAGTGCCCTGTCCTGAAGGATTTCCTTGAGAATAGAGGTATAACTTTCTCTAGTGTGGGCGTCAGGAATATTAGAGATGCTCTTTTTTCAAGATTTCATCAGAATTCCAGAAGGGTACCATGTCGACATCCAAGAGAAGTTCATGATAAAAGGCGGTCAAGAAAGGGATTCCATGGAGGACTTAGCAGGAGCTATCATTGACGAATCTTACTCCAAGTTGGAGTCCTCTTTTCCAGAGCTTCTTCGTCACTACTGGGATTGGAAGCCACTTACCTTTGATCACCTCAAATATGGAGCTACTGTAAGTGAAGATTTCATTTTTGTTAGTTTCTTCCTTTGTTGCAAGAACAATATGTTTTTTTGGACATTGATGTTTTCATTTGGTTTTCCTTTAGGAAGGGTATGTGAGCTATGAGCTGTACCGCCGGTTTCTGTTGATGAGCGACATCCTTCATTGTCGCTGTCTTCCTGATGTCAGATGGCGAGGACGTTTCTGAGGATTGTGTGATGAATTGGTTATTTGATAGTTATTGTATTGGGTAATATTACATCGACTGATGAATTTGTAATTGTGGTGGTTTTATTTTGAACCATATGAAGTTGACTAGTTTGGGAATTTAAGTTTATTTTCGTTCCATCATGTTTTTCTTGACTGGGTGCCTTCAAGAATATTTTCCTCTATTATTTCTTGCTATTCGTTGGTATAAGATGAGATGTATTAAGAGGACCACTCATATGTGCACTTTCGTGAATCTAGGCAGCAGACAGCCGTCTGCTCAGGAATGCATTGTTTTTGTTTTAGGCAAGGCACGATTGTTTTTGTAACGAATATACGGTTGTGGTTGTGTGTTAGGCAGAGCGTTATGTTAGTATGAGTCACTGTTATGGTTGTATGTTCTGTAATATTTCTATTTAGTCTGGCTAGTGAATTCACGTCTGTCTAGTTGGTGGAGGCATGCCCTATGTTATGTTGAGGCAGAGTTGTGTCTGTCGTTCGGAAATGCTTTCTCAACACATTTGTTCAGAGAGGCACGTATATGTTGTTACTCAAAGGCACGATCGTGTCTTTCTTTCGAAACGTTTGCTTTCACTTACTTGAAGTGACGGTCGTGCTTCCATCACTCGTTGGCTTGGTAGAGGGACCGGTGTTAAGCTATCGAGGGGACGGTCCTGTGTTAACTGGTGTCGCACTTGTGTGTGTCAGGTTAGTTGTCCGTGTTAAGAGTGGCACGTTCTACGTGGATAAGAGGCACGACAGTGCCTCTGTGACCAGCATTACTTTAGGTGAGTCATTTGGCTCCTTCGTGAGATGCTTACAAATCGATAGTGTTTTTCCTCTGTGTTACAATTGTTTCTTTTTTATGTCTAGTAGGAGTGAGTGGTGTTCTAGTGCAAGGAATTGATGTCTTGAATATGATCTTTACAACTTTTTGAAAAAATATGATTCTTATTTTCGAAAAAATACGAAGTTATGAATTTAAGACTTGACCATTTGAATGCACGGCTGTGGTTGATGGGATCCATAGCAGATATCTTGGACTGACACAAAAAATAGCTGAAACATTGTTTGTGATTACATGGGTCGATATGGATGAAACAATGTTCGGATGTCTCCATCTAAATTAAGGCACATCTAAGCAGTAGTCATCTTCTTGCAAATCTTCTTCTTTCGCGCCGGATTTTGTGTTTGTTGAGTACGATGCTCAGTGCCTCAGATACATAGCCTGTGTTGTAGTTCGATGTTATCATTTTTTAAGTTAGTTGTTCTCTCATCGGTTTCACATGGATCTGCAAAACAAATAAGCGCACAAACTAATAAAATTTATTGTAAAACTTAATGTTTAGTTGGCTTGTATGAGGATGAACATATGTTTATGTGTTGTCAATGAGAGTGAACATACACTATTGATAAAAAAATGAATTATTATTGAAATTAATGAAGGGCATCAGATGCATGGTGTAAATAGCACTGTCATCCCTGAAATTTGAGATCATTATGTTATTGGTTAGTAGGTGGACAGTAGATATGGGGTATGTAGTGGAACAAAAAAATGCATGGTGTAAATGAGGTAGAGCTACAGTTAGAAGAAACTCACTCTCTGTCTGAGTTACATACACTCTGCACAGGTTTGACATGAAAGGTGGCCATTGTGTGAGGATAGTTGTTGTAAGAAGAATGATAAGCTCTCTCGAAGTTTTTGATGACAATGTCCGAGTGTTCCTTTATACCGTCGCAATTGATATAAGGACACAGAATTTCGAACTGACGCATTGCAAGATTCACGATTATGAGGTAGATAAAATGTGGTTTCTTTCTCACAGGTATTAATACCTAAAACAATTAACGGGAAGTTATATCATTGTAACGAGAAAATCTGGTAGAATTAAAGACGAACACTGGACAGATAGAGTGAGTAGGGTGAACTCACGATGTTGCATTTCTTTGGCAGCCTGAACCCAATAGTTTTTTCTGCAATTTGTTCCTTCAGTAGATCTGTGCTTGCTCCTAGAACTTGAAATTTATCCTGCATTAAATTGAAGCTGCGTCACTCAGCGTGCTAGTAGTAGTAAATGTGGTTTGTTATTATTATTTATGAGAAGCAAGAACTTACAGAGGCGTCAATGTACATTATATGCTTGTGCACAGATGTTGGCGTTGGTGTTGCGTAAAATTATTCTTTCATCGGCAACTCTGAGTAAGCATCGACCATGAATGGGTTGATATATCCGTATACCTTCATTGACAAACCTAAAGTTCGATGATCGACCCAACATCAGTCGACCTAGAATATCCTCTTGCTGCCAAAAAAGATAGATGCATTTTAAATCGTATGATTTTGTTATTTAACGTTAGAGTTGATGAGTATTCAATTGCAATAGCAGAATAATCAAGCTGAAACACTTTAATTTGAAAGCATCGGGCAGAATGTATTGCAGTAGTAAAAGAAAGGATCAAAACATTACTGTAAGAGGAAGAACTAATTCATTACCTATCATGTTGACTGATGGCTGGTGTACTGTCGATGATTGTTTCATACACTTCTTTCTCCTGCGTTGTAGAATCTCTTATTTCCAAAAGTTGGCAGTGATCTTGATGGTCATTCTCTAGGTGAGTGGACCGAGTCTGTTCTAGCTGAGGATGATGTTGATGAGGTTGGAAGACATGACCACCGGAGTTCATTTGATCATTACTAAGTTGCAGATGACCCTCATTACAATTGTTGTTTCTTTGGACTATTAGGCCTTGTGGTTGGTGCTGCATGTGCAGTTGTAATGTTCTGACAGTTGGGTCATCGGTTGAGCTCGAAGGAATATCTGTTGGAAAATGTTACCGAGGATGGCGGGAATACTGCATGCTGTTGAACTATTGTTGCAAGGCACTGTAACTTTGGCCACGAGACTCGCTTGTCCGTGGTTGATGATGGTTCTGCTCTTGAGGTTGGTGTTGCTGGCACCGTGCAGTGTTGTTATTCTGAGCATCATTGTGTTGGGGGTAGTGGGCATTGTGGACAGGGGTTTGTTGGTTGTATTGTTTCTGACTTTGGTTGTTCATTGCATAGGGTGAGTGATGGCTTCTGTTTGAGGTGCCGTTATTCTAAGCACCAGGACGTCGTTAGTAGTTGTTTTTGAGAGTAGGAACTTGTTGGTAGTGTTGGGACAAAGCAGATGCTGGCAAACTGTCGGACAAGATAGTTTGAGTTAAACCTATGGAGTATGACGTATCAACAGTCTGTGAGAGGTGGCTACCGCCTAGCATTGCTCCTGATCTGCTGGTCATATGTGGCTCTTCATAGTTAGAAAGGCAAGATTTGGATGACGAGGTTGAATTCTTGGTCAAGTGTGAGATAGTATCAGGTTGGCATTTTTGGGATGCCACTTGGTTATGAAAGGTTTGCTTCTTCTTTTCTTCAATGACTCTGTCAATTTGTTCATAGATAGATGGGTCAGACCATATTTCATCATCATCAATGAATCCAACATCAAGGAGGCTTCTGTGGTTGTCAGGCTGTAGAGACTGATTGGTTGCAGTTTCTGTTGAATTATGTGGAGGCTCCAGTATTCTAACTTTTTTCTTAGGAGGTGTCGTATTATTGTTTCCCGGATCTTCTGACTGCTGTAAGGACCTCTTGTGAGCTGCCATTTGTGTTTCCAGTTCTGGCGGATGTGCGGTTGTAGTAAGAGGGACGATGTCTGTGGGATCAATATGTGGTTGTTTGGTACATTGTTCATGTTCTTCTAGAATGTTATTGTCTTCTGCATCGGTAGATGTGGTAGTAATGATTGGAGCATCACTAGTGGATGGATGTGCTTTTCTCGTATCCAGTACTGTGGCAGAACCGCTGTCAGAATCAGTGGTGATGGCTACTCTAGGAGCAAGGGAGGAAGTGGCTCTGGTGCGTTCAGTTTCAGCAATCGTCTTCTCATCTCTCAAAATTGAAACAAGATGGACCTTAGCTTCTTGCAGTGAAGAAGAACGTTGTTCAGTGACAATGTTTAACTTTTGTGCAGGTTGTGATACAGTGAGGCTCTTTGTGTTGGTTGAAGAATTTTTGTGAGCGCTATCAGAACCGCTGGACCGTTCAGTAGTTGGTAACATTTTCCCAATGTGATGAACAGGTGCTCCAAGTGTATCCGTTGAGATTGGACCAGTCAGTAACTGTTTGTCAACCGCAGAGTGTGAGGTTGATGTTTCTGTTGCGGTATGTTTTGCTGTTTCCTCCAAGAGTTTTTCCAGTGTGCTTGTCAGAGAGTTGTGGTCTGCAGATCCTCGAGCAGAATTTGGGGTTTCAATCCGTACAGAACACTCAGACGAATTTTCACCTGTCATTATGATTGCCCCACTCTCGAGCATCTCAAACGTTGGCACGAAGGGCTCATGAACTGGCAAGCCATCAAGGCAGTTCTGCAAATGGTTATGCACTTTGTCCAGATGAATCTTTGCTTGATCATCAATGTCGTGTCTATTGTAGTCTATCATGTTCACCTCTAGTAGCAACTTAATCTAAGTTGATGATTTTAGCTGTGAAGAAAGACGAATTTGGGCCTGCTCATTGACATATGGATTCTAGGAGTCTGGGTCAGGGGTATCGCAACAACCCTTTAAATTTTCCAGGGAGTATGACGTTGCGTGAAGGACACTGGTTGAGCCACTGCTGGAAGAACTTTGACTGCTTGTCGTGCTAGAACTTGGAAGCGTAGAGTATGTTGAAGGGACTGATGAAAAAAGTTTCTTTTTTATTTGAGTTGTCCTGTTGCAAGTTACAATAAACGCCCAGGTCTCTGGTGTTGGTTTCTTTTGCACTAAGATCTCTACCGAGTGAAAGGAGCTTCTCCAATTTCTGCTCGAGAACTGGTTGAAACCGCAAGAAAAGTTATGTGTACATTTCATTGATAACTTTTGCAATTTTCACCTTGGCCTGTAATTGAAAAAAATAAAACATCGGAAATTTTTAATACCGGAAATGAAAATTAGTTACTAATACTGAAAATGAAAAATATCTTGTGAGCTATTGTATGCTCTGTCAAGAATTGCAGAATCACGCATGATATGCTGCGCGGAAGCGCGGGTAACAAGGTCCATGAATCATGGTCAACACATTCCTTGAAAGAGCACACCGGACGTATTGTACGAAGCATGGTTGACCTACCGTTGCAGGGAAGCTATACTATATTGAACACTAAATCACAGCTTAGGTAGTATAGGAAGGACTTCTATATTAAACACAAAGGCACGGCTAACGTCCTGTATGAAGCACTCCTATGTTTAACACAAAAGCAGAGCTAACGTGCTACATAGGAAGAATTTTTATATTTAACACAAAAGCACAGCTAACGTACTATAGGAAGCACTTCTAGTTTTAGCACAAAAGCACAGCTAAGGTACTACAGGAAGCACTTTTGTATTTAACACAAAAGCACCGCTAAGGTAGTAGAGGAAGCACTTCTACATTAAACACAAAGGCTCGGCTAACGTCCTGTAGGAAGCACTGCTATGTTTAACACAAAAGCACAGCTAACTTGACTCCGTAGGAAGAATTTTTATATTTAACACAAAAGCAC
>NC_041389.1:434420037-434435357 GCF_002162155.2 Triticum dicoccoides | reverse complement strand
ACTAAGGTACTATAGGAAGCACTTTTGTATTTAACACAAAAGCACCGCTAAGGTAGTAGAGGAAGCACTTCTACATTAAACACAAAGGCTCGGCTAACGTCCTGTAGGAAGCACTGCTATGTTTAACACAAAAGCACAACTAACTTGACTCTATAGGAAGCATTTTTATATTTAACACAAAAGCACAGCTAACGTACTATAGGAAGCACTTCTAGTGTTAGCACAAAAAGCACAACTAAGGTAGTATAGGAAGCACTTTTATATTTAACACAAGAGCACAACTAAGGTAGTATAGGTAGCACTTCTATAATAAATACAGAAGCACGGCTAACGTCCTGTAGTAAGTACTTTTGGTTTTAATAGAAGCACTTCTGGTTTTAATGGAAAAGCATAGCTAACGTACTATAGGAAACTGTCTGGATGAGCACTCGTCCTATATGAAGCACTTCTAGTTTAACTTAAAAGCACAGCTAACGTACTATAAGAAAATGCCTGGATGATCACAATAGGACATGTATATTTTTTGTAAAAACTTAGGGAGCATTATTTCAAACATAAAATCAGGTGCAGTAGCTGGAAATCACTTACGGAACAAAGTTTTTCTTAAGCCACAAATTCTTCTATGTAGGATTCTAGTCTGGGACTCATTTGAAAAAATGGCGCCTGAAAGCTAGGCGGTGGTTGGAAAGGCGTGCGCGTAATGTCTTTCAGCTGTCATGCGCAAAAGGAAACAATTACAGTCAAGTTAATACATTCCAGCTAAGTCCTTATGTTGAGTTGAAAACTTCGCCAAGGGAAGATGATGAAAAGTTGACTCACCGTGTGTTTCCCAAAAATTCTGTCCTCTGTTGACAGGCTGTCTGTGTTAGCATAATTCTTAATGGCATCTGTGTCCCACATGACAAGTCTTCCAGGAGTGTCAGGTTCCAGGTCCATAATCTTCGTATCCAGGTACTCAAAACACGTTATCTGCATGTGGGGAAGAGGTGAAAATGAATCATGTTCTTGCAGCTGCTTGTGGGTATAAAGAAATGTACAAGTTAGTGAACGAACCACTGGAATGAGGAGGCAGCCACACAGGGTGCCTGCGAATCCTTTGTCCTTGAAGGTCTGGAGTGATGCCACCAGTTTCTCTGTGACAGCATTGGACCAATCATATGATGGTATGTTACTTGCTGGTCCTTCTAGAGCGGCTAAATAGTTGGGGCTAACGCAGTCATATGTCATTGGGCATAGAAATACCGTTGTTGCAAACATCACGAAAACCCGTTGAAACACTTCTCTTGTCAGTTCTGGGGTTATGAGATCAGTTAAATCTCTGATGTTTGGAGCGTGCCCAGCACACCGAGTTTTAGACTTAACCTGACATCTGAAAGCTTCTGAGCATTTTCTTGGGATAACCTGCCCGCCAAGTGGAATTCCTAAGATCCGGTGCACCGTGTACGAGTTGATGAGGAATCTGTATCCACTAGGCAGTATGAAAGACCTGGAAGGGCAATCAAAATAGCGGACAAGCCAGCGAATGAAACATCTTGGAAACTCGCGACAGCATAGATCTAGAAGGTATCCAAATCCAATATCTCTGACAAGCTACTTTTGTGGTTCTGTTAGCTTTTCACAGACACTAATGAATTTCTGGAAGCTAAGTTTCATGCTGAACTCTTCTTCATATTCACCCATTGTAACAGCTCTGTTGACAAAGATAAGAAATGACCTTTAGCAAATGTATTGTTGAACCACATGCTTTTCTTGCACAAGCTTACATACAAACGCTGAGTCAGCAAAACAGAGACAAATATTTAAGGCGTGATTTAAAATGCAGCTAGAATGAGAGGCATTGATTTCGAAAGAAATTTCAATGACACACGCAATATGCATGATAAAAAACACCTACTTCGAGGCAGCAAGCTGCTTCTTTGCCCTGTACTCCTCAACAAGCTTTTTGTGCGCTGCACATTTTAACTCGATCCTTAGTCTCTCTGTTTCTAGCTGGTCATGAACCATGAAATCTTGGGTGACAATATCTGTGCCATTGACAGACTGGGACTGAGTCTCCGACAGCTGTGGGGTGGAGTCCATCTCATCGAACTCTATATAAGAGGTCACGAGATATCATCGTTACCATGTCAACTATGTAAGGCAGTTGTTAGCAGTCCATGTGAGACCATCATCAACAGCTTGGTCCATGTAAGACGGTTTCTAAATCTGGGTTAGTAATTGCTTTGCAAAAAGGGATGTAAGTCCTTTGGATCTCTGCTATAGATTGCAGATCTATACAATCATTTGACGTGTGACCTCATGTTGGGGATCAGGTTAGTGAATTTTGACTGTAGTTTAATTGAGCTTTGCAAGTAATATAATATGTGGTCACGAGAGTGCTTAAGTTTTGCATTGCTGGAGATATAACTCAACTTAGCGAAATCACGGCGCAAGCATGCAGTTGGCATGATTAAAGTGAGGTCAGCTGAGTCCTAATTTTAAATCCATAACCCTTCTGCTGTTAAGACGGCGCAACAGTTTGAGCACGGACTAGCTGAAGATAATTGGATCGGGAACCGATATTCAAATCGCGCCCCACATGTTGTGTTGTGCAGATGCGGTGTATACGCAGCCCATGGAATTGCTAGTACTGGTAATTTTTTTTGTTCAAACATTGAATCGGTGGCATAATCATGGTGATAATGCAATGGATTACCTGAACAGGAGATCCACGGCGAGTGAGATGAAGGAGACCGATAAATTTTCAGTGACGAGTGAACTCTACGGAGGGATTGGGATTGGATTTCCTTTGGAGGGCTAGAATATGCCTCGCCTGTCGCTACCGATGCTAGATGGAGAAAGATCTGGAACTTATGTTGCGGACGACCCCACAAGTTAGTCAAATACTTGGAGGAACTATTTGAGATCCCACATGTCGGTATGACTTCGAAGTCCACCTACCACATTTTGTCTCCATAGACAGAGGTTCTCCTCGTAGGACTCATATAAGGCCTACCCCACAAATTAGTGAGAGACTTAAAGGAATTAGTAACTGAGAGCCCACTTGTCAGTCTCGTCGACGGTCAAGTGAAGTCAACCTACCACATCTCGTCACACCGAAAAAACATGTGCATCTCTCATGCGCCGCAAAACTCATCCCACCTATCAGGTTATTCTTCTCCTGCACGCAAAAAATCAAAGTAGGCTCTCTCTTTCCTTCTCTCTTTCTCTCTCCGTCTCTCTTTCTCTTTTCTCTCTCTCCCAGATTCAAAATCATTGAAGGAGATCGCTAACAAACTGCAGGGAAGCAGATCCCCTCACAATTTAGAAAGGTGTGAGTTCCGAACAATCAGCACATAAGATTCGGCAATCAAAGGTTAGTAGAAAGGTGTGAGTTCAATTATATAGAAGTATAAATATATCTCTGTTGTGTGGTAAGTGTAGTACCTTAGTAAGAAAGATTGAGATCGACTTTGAAAATTTTCAACACTGATACTGCGGGTTTATAACTTTTTCGGGCAGATGTTCAGGAGTTCGACATCTGGTCAGGACAACAGGGATGGTCGGTCTTTGAACGACATTGGCAAGGATTATGGGAGGCAGGTAATAGCAAGGCAGTTGAACATTAGGGTTTGGTCTTTTATTTCTGTGACGTTTGCTGTCAAGGTGCTACCACTGAGAACACCAATTAGTAGATCATTAAGAAGAACAAAAATGATTAATATATCCTGGATGAATGTTGTAACATCTGTTTATCCTGTGCATCTACTCTGTAGTTGAGTATTGAGAGGTGGAAGAAAAAAATCACTACAAAATGAGAAGAAGATGAAGGATGCAGATGCTGTCAAACACGCACATGCTATGCGGGCTGCAGTAATTGGAGTCAAGAGTGAGATACAAGTTCTTGGCAAACGTCCCAACCAGGACCATGTTGTGCAGCAGACACCTGCGAAGAGGAGCATTCTAAGCAGCAGAGACTCCACTAAGCAGATTGTGCAGGTAACGATGAAAACTTCAAACGCTGGTTTTGAACGTACGTGGAAGTTTTACGTGATAATTCTTCGTTATACTCTCACGTGCCTCTAATTATTTTTTGCTTTCAAGACACAGTTGTCCACAAAGGTGCAGAGCGGGCGTTGTGACGCCCCAGCGTTTGATGGCGGTCATAATGAAGAGGTATAGGGTAACATAATTTGCCTTGATGCAAGCAGAAGAACCATTGGCAACAAAAGCATTAGTGTTCAAGGATTCGGTACGGTCTGCGCAGGCAAGAAGAGTCCAACGACAAAATGAAACAGAGGAGGAATAAACTTTACTGTTCTGCAGCACCAGAAAGCAATACAGGTGACAGCAAATATGGACGTGCAACAACATTTAAAGAAAATGTATATTTTTTGTGAGCAATTTTTTCTTTGTTTTCGTCTGGTATATTTAAATTGTAGTATCTTGCACACCCAGGTGTACGAGCAAGGAAGCAAGTATCGCGGTAGTCCACGGATCGATGAAACATAAGGCAAGGTCCTTTGAAAGGATCACCTGCGGCGTTCAACATGAGGGGTCCTTCCAAAGGATCTCCGATGGCATTCAGAATAGTGAGTGAAATTACCAATGCACGGAAGTTGCCGCCAAGATTTGCTGGACAAGAGAGGCATGGGAAAACAAAGGTGACGTCTGAACTATGCTTTTTCAATTCAACGGACAAACAATTTTATGGAAGACCAGGGTAAAGTGTAAAACATTAGGACGGCTGTCTGTTTGGTGCGGTTGTATATGTAGTTGTATAGGATGTTGTTGTGCCTCTCCGGTTGTATGGTGTAAGCAGAATCACATCTGTGCCTCTTTGTCGAGATGTGTGTGTAGCATGGTCACATTCGTGCTGCTGGGTGTAATGTGAACAGTGCCTCTGGTGTACCGCTTATTAGAAATTAAAAAAATGCATATGCTGCTCTGGGTATCTAATTCTGTTTCGTGCTATGTGTTCAGGATTTGGCGGAGGGGATAACAGATGAGGCAAAGAAATATCGTATTTCTCCATCCATTTCGAAAGGAACGCAGCGTTCAGAGCAGCATGTAGCGTGCAGCGCCAGCACGGATTGCATTGTAGAAGCAGCACAGTCCCTTGGTTGCACGAGTGCCGGAGAAACAGGGAGCAGCATTGCACAATGCGACAGTGGAGAGGCAGAGTCATTCATGGATTTGTCCATGCCATGCAGAAACGACGCTGCTGCCTGTGACAAACAACAGAGCAGCAGCAGCTCCGCTGTAAGTGGACCTATGGCTGGCGATGAAACCGATGTCGTCAGAAGTGAATGCGATCAGACGAACGAAGACACGGTAGACAGAATCAAAATGGCGTCATCGACCATTGTAGAGAAAGAAATGGACGACATGTTCAAAGAAGGCATATACCCAACGATTCAGGAGGTCACCGAAGCGCTCGAACCAGAGGGTGGTATGGTATTTGGATCATTGGATGAGTGCTTTTTCTTCTTCTGCAGATATGCGAGAAAGGTAGGCTTTGCTGCCAAACAATCAACGAGCAGAAGATCGACATATGATCAGCAGCTTGACAAGCAGGTGTTTCAGTGCACCAAGGAAGGGCAGAATAAAACAACTGAGAGACATGTTAAGGAGAGAAGGAGCAATTGCTTGATCCGGACAAGCTGCCTAGTCCAAATAACAGCCAAGAGGGATGCAGATAGGAGGAAATGGTATCTGAAGAACGTGCGCCTAGAGCACAACCACCAACTTCACCCATCAGATTGGATGCTGAAGTTCATGAGATGCTACAAGAAGATGACACCTCAGGAGAAATTCTTTATACCAGTGCTGCAGAAGGCGAGGTTAGAACCGACGAAGGTTATGCAAATTTTTACTGCCATGGGGACACCGAGGCGAGAAATTATGTTCGACACGATTGACATAAGCAACATTGCATGCCCGGACAGAGCTGGAGAGCGCGGCACTGATATCGTGGACACCATGAAACTGTTCGCCGATATGAAGAGGCGGAGGCCGGGATTCCACCATGTGGAAGAGACAGAGAACAATGTAGTGCGGAGCCTGTTTTGGACAGACTCCTTGTGCAAGATGAATTATGATCTATATGGAGATTTCGTGTCTTTTGACACGACATTCTCTACGAATATATATGGCTTGCCATTTGCACCAATTATAGGTGTCGACAACCATGGGTCGACCATCCTGTTTGGACTAGGCCTTTTGAAATATGAGAAAATAGGGTCATTCAAGTGGCTTCTAAGCACGTTTGTCGAGGCAATGGGGGGTAAAGAGCCGAAATACATAATAACAGACCAGGACCAGGCGATGAAGACTGCAATAAAGGAAGCTCTTCTGAGAAGGAGGCATAGGTTCTGCTGGTGGCATATTAGGAAGAGCCTGAAGGAAAATAATGCAGTAGTGTTTGCACAGCACCCAGGGATGTCTGATGATTTATTTTGAATCGTCAAAAACTCACTAAATCAAGATGAGTTTGAGCGTGCCTGGAAAGCAGCAATTTCTGTGCACAAGGCGGAAGGCAACAAACACCTGAACACGCTATGGGAACTCTGAAATTTTTGGGTGCCGGCTTACTTCAAGGACTGCTTTTATCCTTTCTCGTCAACAACCACTCGCAGTGAGAGCACGAATTCGACGTGGAAGAATTACGTTGACCATACTGACACTATAAAAAGGTTTGTTGATGCATATCACATGATTCAGCAAACTTTCCTCGCCACGCTTGACAAGAAAAGACACCGAACAGAAGAGAAGGCGCCATCACTAGTGACGGGTTTTCCGATTGAAAGACAGGCAAGTCAAGTATACACGAATGAAATTTTCAGGAAATTCTAGCTGGAGCTACGGAATCGGACTTACTTCAAGTGATCTGACCTGGCAAAGGGGAGGCAGTATTTTTTAAAAAGGATTACTGAGCCTGGAGAAAAAGTGTGGAAACCATATCCGAGCAAGGAATTTGAGAGGTCTGAGTTCAGGGTAGATGAGCAAAAAGAAATATACAGTTGCAGCTGCAAGAAAATGAGTAGGGATGGCATCCAGTGCTGCCATGTGCTTAAGGTGATGGACCAAACAGGCATGATCGATCAACTTCCAAAATCCTTTGTCATCCCCAGATGGACCAGGAATCTATCAGAGAGTCTGAAAGTTCTGCCTACAAGTCAAGGTGATAGCATGACCGCACAAGATGATGAAACGATGAGATTCGGCCTCGCTTACACTGAGTTGCCGGATATCTGTTCAAATGCTTGCAGAAAAGAGAAGGCATACAGTGTTCTGCGTGAGCGTACGGTAGATATGAAAATAAAAGTCATGGCGACACTTGCTGAGGAACCAGACACAGGCATTGTTGCCGAAACTCTCAAGAACCCTCCCATGAGTGGCTCAAAGGGCACGAAAAAAGGAGATCGAATCAAAGCTGGCTCTGAGAAGAAAGGAAAAGGCAACAAAGCTGTATCGAAGTGCGGCCGTTGTCGAGAAAAGGGTCACAGGAAAAGAAACTGCCCGGATAACCCAGAAGTACAGGAGAGGATGAGGATTGAAGAGGAGAAGAGGAAATCGTAGCAGGAGAAGAGGCCAAGGTCAATGAAATGGACGACAACACAGACAACACCATCGAGGACATCAAACGGCTCAGGAAAATGCACTCCAAGCCCAGGAGGAAGACATCAGACGCCAGCAACTCCAACGACCCCACTGACAGCAGGGAGCATTTACCAAAGTCTTGCATCTACGCCAGAATCGAACATCACACAAGCCAGGCACACAGAATGCATGCAGGGAAGCCCGGGACAAGGCACGGAATCTGTGCAGTCCATTTTCAGAAAGGAAAGGTCTGAGTGGAGACTTTTTGGTACCAGAGAGCAGTACGAAAAGGAAAATTAAAACGTAATAATGCAGGCTAAACAGGGCGTAAGCAAAAAACAGTGATGATCGCAATCTTTTGCTTTGTTTTTATGTATGAATGTTAATATTGCAGGAAAATAGGTTGAATAGGTATGCAGAATTGTGGGGTTGCACAAGTGTCGAGAAGGAAGAATGGATCGCTGAACATTCAAAAACATTGCTGCACGTGGAGCGATGAAATAGCAAGTGATCGGTGTGGAGGGCGGGCTGGTGTCGATTGTTTATTTTCTCGTTGTGTTGCTATAAGAACGGCTTGTAAGATAATTTGCTACAGTCATAGAAAGAAAACAAATTTAAATTACAACGCCTTTTGTTTCTTTATGTATTTTTACTCGGCGGAGAGAAATATCAGAGGCATAGGTTTCCTTGTTATTTTCCGCAGCCGCGTCGGTTTCTGAACGTGGATGTTGTAAGCATACAAGCATGCTTTTCTGCTGCATGACAGAGAGATAAAAATAACTGAAGGGCACGGGCAGCCATGGCCATGCCACTGGTGAATGTTCAACCGTGACTCTCACGGTTGCATCATAAATGCACGGACGTGACTCTATGTAATTCCACACCATGCCTCCGCGTGTTTACGTCGGTTGTCTCTCTGTTTGAACTAGTCGACGGCATCGTTCGGAAGATAGACACTAGTTTACATGACTCTATATAATACCGCACGATGCCTTTGTGTTCTGCCCACCCGTGCTTCCGGCATGGAACAGATTCTTTTAATGTATGTATGTGTCGTAAAAAAATAAAACTTGGAGGGGCACACCCATTCCTGGTCTGCATGTTCAAAAGTGCATATTGTATAATCAAAGCCATGACTGTTCAACAGTGCATCTGTACAACCATGATTTCACCTTGTCGTGGCATCGTGACGTTTGTTCTCTGCCTCAAAAGCGTGCCTTCCACAGCCGTCCTACTATGCGCCTGACAAAGGAGCAATGCTAGCCGATAGAGTGCTTCTTCTATTACTAAAAGCGTGGCCCTCTTTGCTTCACTTCCGTGCGTTTGACAGTTGCTCCTTGGTACAGAACCGTGGTTGTACAGAGTTCTTGCCCGTGCTTTTAAGGACAGTGTTTCTCGGATCGTCCATTCAATGTCTCAGAAAGTAAACTGTGAGGGTTCACATCTGTATCCAATCCCGTTGTGTTTCTGCAGTAAATGCTCGTACGTGACTCTATGTAATACCACAACATGCATCCACTAGTTCACGTCTGTGCCTCTCCGTCGGCGGAATCGTTCGGAACACACACACGAGCTAACATGACTCTATATAACATCACACATGTCTTTGTGTGCTGCCCACCCGTGCTTCCGGCGTGGAATAGATTCTTTTAATGTATGTGCGTGCCGTAAAAAATTAAAACATGGAGGGGCACGCCCGTGCCTGGTCTGCGTCTTCAACAGTGCATCTCGCATAATCAAAGCCATGACTGTATTTAATGTTTCAAGCAGGCATCTACAATTTACGGGAAAAATAAAGGTGAGGTAATTAATCTGTACCTTTCCCGTCCTTCTAAGTATTTAAGTTGTTTCGTGGGTGGACAGGTTATAATCCATTTTTCCAGATCCACCTCACTGAGCACTTGTCGTGTGCGGTGCGACCCCTGCAATGGAGAAGGAGATGGAGATGGAATGTGCTACTCCTAGCTCCAAGAGGGCGAGAGTGGTGCCATCGGCGACGCCGCCTTCTGGTGGTGTGTTTGTCGCCGTAGGGGAGGGAAGCGGCAAGTGTGCTCTTCCTCGATCCAAGGATGAAGAAGAGGGGTCTCGTCTGGACCTCATCAGCGACCTCCCGGACGCCGTCCTAGGTGAGATCATCTCTCGTCTCCCCATGAAGGACGGCATCCGTACTCGAATCCTCGCTCGTAGGTGGCGTCCTTTATGGCTCACCGCTCCTTTGAATCTCAACTGTCGCGAGATCTCTCTTGACCGTCTTTTTAACGATGGAGAAACAATTCATATTGCCATCCTCTTGAAGCTTTCCACCGTCACCGAGGCCGTCTTCAGATTTTATACCGGAACTCGGTCCTCTCAATATTCTGTCGTTAATGTTGTCAGTCTTCCGGAATTCATCCTGTCCAGTCATACCGGCTCAGTAAGCCGCCTCTCTATCCCGGTGTGCTACCTGTGGTGCAGACCTGCCACCGTCGCGGCCTTGCTCCGATCATCAAAGCTCAACAATCTCCAGATTCTTGAGTTCTACTATCTGTTCCTAGGATTCACGGCGCAAGAGGTCACACCATTGGGTGAATTCATCGTGCCCTCAGCGCCGGAGTCTGTGTTTAGGTTTTCCTCCTCTTTGCACACACTCGGCTTTACTCTTTGCCATATACCAAACAATTATGTAGGGACGCTTAAGTTACCGCTGGTGAAAAGACTATCGCTTGTGGAAGTTCTTATATCAGAGGTCTCGCTTCAAAGCATAGTCCACTCTAGTTGCCCTGCACTTGAGTCTCTGCTGCTTATTTTCATTGGGGGAGTTCATCGCATCATAATAAACACGTATAACCTTGTAAGCATTGGCATTTCTTGTCACTACGGAAAACTCATTATTGAGGATGCGCCTTCGCTTCAACGGTTGATCCGCGATAAAGAGGACAACCACTGTTTGATTAATGTTGTCTCTGCACCTAAACTGTGGACGCTGGGTGAATTCGCGTTCGTGTCTGCGCCCGCACTTGTTGAGGTACCGACTTTACCTGATTCTAGAATAGGGTGATGACTTTTTCCGATGTTAGTTCCATTAATTTGTTGAAATATGTTCTTTGCTTCATGCACGGTGAGGATTTGGAGGTAACCGGTGTCTCTGCACCTGATCCGTATCCACGTCGTCTCACATGTCTTGCGGTATTGAGTTTTGACAATACTTCCAGCTTCATCTTGTTTGAGAGGAAACCAGTTTTATTTCGTCCAACCTTTAATCTATTAGTTTTGTGACGTATTTCAGTTTATTTTTATGAAGCATTTTGGGGCAGTCAGTCTTACAACAATGCGGCAATTTGTCAAGACCTTGTTCATCTACATGGATTATAAGGTGGACATTGTCGTTGAATTGCTGAAGTGCTTTCCAAAACTGGAGAACTTGTCTATCAAGGTGATGATCTTGAGAAATGTGCATACTGTAGTTCTCCTTCCATTTAAAAATGTTTATGTTAAATTTGACTTAAGTGGATACATACATACATACATATCTTTTTCTATGGGTGCTAAGTATTTTCAACCTTTTTCATGTATTTTTTAGGGACTGTCGACACTTCGTTCTGAAAAAAATGTATGGCATCGTAGGCACCGGCAGTTTCTCAAACATCACAATATTTGTCTGAAGACAGTAACGCTGGAAGATTATTATTCTTGCCGGGGTAACGAGGAATTTGCGGCGTTCTTTGTTCTATGTGCAAAGTATCTGGATAGCATTGACATTAAGTTTGTGTACCCTCACGCGGAGTTCACAGAAGTATTTTATGAGGAGCAACAAAGGGTTCTGAAGTGGCACAATAAATCTTCTAAACATGGTCGTCTTTGATTATTACCAAGTTGCTTCCATGTGCGTCAGTATTTACAAAATAGGAGTGTTGAATATCTCGATTTGACGGATCCATTCAGATGTTCATGCTGAAGAATAGGTCTTGAGATGGTTGCTCATGTTCTTGGGAGTGTCTTATTGTCTTGAAGTTTTGGAGTTCGCATTTTGTGTAAACCTTGTCGAACAATTGTTGTTCTGTTTGCACTATTTGTATGCTTTGTTTGTCTTTGTTGTCCTTGAGGAGCCAAGAAGGAGCTTGCAAACAGAAAATCAGTCTACCTTTCTGTCTTTTTATGTTTATGCTGCTTTACGTCATAGTCGCCAGTCATGTGGAAATGTGCCAATAAACGTGTGCCCCTTTCTGTCTCTCGAATGGGCTGTTACGTGTCTCACAGAGTAAGCAGAAAGTGTTGACATATAAACCCTATTCTGTTAGATTTCCGTAATAAACGCACATACATGCCCATGCCTCCGTGGTCTTCACGTGCGTGCCTCTTCTTCTGACCGAGTCCACCGAGCCATTCGGAATACAAACAGAAAATCTTTCTGCGTGACTGTATATAATAGCTCTCCATGCCTTTAAGCGCTTTATGCCCGTGCTTGCGACCCTGAAACATAGACATGCACGAACGTCCACGCCTTTATCAAATAATATAAGTAAAATCAAAAAAGAACCGTTACACGACTCAATACGGAGTCGTGTCCTTATGGAATTCACGTCCGTGCTTTTAAATATAAGGAGTCTGCGTCTCTGAGGTAGGGCATTCCGTGCCTCACAGAGTAAGCACCCGTGGTTGTGCGTAACACAAAGGTTCAGTTCCGTGGGCTAAACGCCCGTGCATCTCCGTCTGATCGAGTCACAGGCGAGCATGATTCTATGTAATACCACGGACCCTACCCTTGAGCGTTGCATGCTCGTGCCTATGAGCCCAAACATTCGTGCCTCTCCGTCTGAACGAGTCGACGGAATCATTTGGAACACAAACCCAAGCGAACATGACTCTATATAATACCACACCATGCTTTGGTGGGCTGTCCACCCGTGCCTGTGTATGTTTTCTTCCGCAATAGTGAAGGAAAATGACCGTTCTTTTGTTTTCCACCGCAACAGTGAAGGAAAGATATAATTTAAAGTTGTCGTCCAATTGGTCGACGTCCCCTCCCCTCCTTTCCTCACACGCTGGATCTGCCCGTAGTGAAGACCTAGTAGTTTTTCAGATCCATGCCACATATAGTGGTGCTCGCAGGCGGCGTGAATCCAACAACGGAGACGGGGATGGAGATCCGGCGAGGTGCCCCGAGCAACAAGAAGGTGAGGTTCAGGCCACCGGCGACTTCGTCCTCTGGTGGCATGGCGGTGGCGGCCAAAAGCGGCGCGGGCCCGCTTAGTGGTTCCGAGAAGCAGGAGTCTTGCCCGGACCGCATCAGCGACCTCCCGGACTGTGTCCTCGGTGAGATCATCTGCCGTCTGTCCACTAAGGAGGGCACCCGCACTCAAATCCTCGCACGTCGGTGGCGCCCTCTGTGGCGCGCCACTCCTCTGAATCTTGACTGCAGTGAGATCCCTGTCGGTCGTCTTTTTAAGCCTCTAGAAACAGTTCATATCAACGTAGTCTCGATGCTCCCCAGCAAGGATGTCATTCGCATTAGATATTTTGGAACTCAGTGCAATTTTCAGCCGGACGTTGGTGGTTCGTGCCTTCCAGAAACCATCCTCTTCGCCCATGGGGGCGCAGTCCATCGCCTCTGCATTCCTGCGTGCTACCTCCACTGCAGACCCTCTACAGTGGACGCCTGGCTTCGATCCCCAAGACTGAAGAATCTGCAGGTTCTCGAGTTCTACTACATGTTCCCACGTTTCGTGGGAAAAACCATCACACTACCGCACGAATTCTGTTCGTCCGCAGCCTCGCCACAGACTTCCATGTTGTTGTTTTCCTCGCTGCACACTATCACATTTGCTCTTTGCCAGATACCTGATGAGTATGCAGAATCGTTCAAACTTCCACTGCTTAAGAGGCTTTCGTTTTTGGAGGTTGATATATTAGACGTCTCACTGCAAAGCATAATCAACCATGGTTGCCCTGCCCTCGAGTGGCTCCTGCTTGTTTGCAATAACCTGGACCACTGCATTAGAATAAACTCAGCGAAAGTTGAACTCATCTGTATCCTTTGTGAGAATGGTGAACTCGTTGTTGAGGATGCACCCTCACTTAAACGACTAATTCACGATATTTAGAGCCGGCAGTTCCAGATAACTGTCTTCTCTGCACCTAAACTCGAGTGTCTGGGCAATTTTTATGAAGGATCCCCTGAATCCAAGATTGTTTTTGGCTCTACAGTTATCGAGGTACTCACCTTTTGCACTATATACTCTTTAGTTGCATTCGTTCCACTCGCCGAGTTTCATGCCATGTAAACTTTTATCCATCTAGTTTTATGATATGTGCTTGGTGCATGCTTTGTTTGTAGTCAGCCTATCAATGGCGGTTCAATCTGTGAAGACCCTGCTTATCCACATGTCATTAAATCTGAACAAGGTTGTTGCCTTGATGAGATGCTTTCCTAGCCTAGAGAACTTGTTTATAGAGGTAAAATGATTTCCAGACGCATTGAAAGCACAAAAAATGCAGTGTACTATATTGGAGGCCTCTCTTTCCCCTTGTAGTCCTCAAGTATTCTCACTCTTTATGCATTTCCAGGGAGGAGTTTGCCGTGAGGAAGGTGTAACAAACAAGTGGCGGCACAAGCACCGGGTGTTTCTCAAACAGCATGACATTCGTCTAAAGACAGTAACGCTGGAAAAATATGTACACTGGAACAAAAAAATTGAATTTGCAACGTTCTTTATTCTGAATGCAAAGGAGTTAGAGACTATGAGGCTTAAGTTTCTCTCCCCCCCAGACAACATCACTGAAGGATTTTATAAACGTCAAGAAGAGGCGCTTCAATGGGGCAACAAGGCTTCTAGACGTGCTCGTCTTATATTGTCAGGGTATTGTACGCATATGAACTTGGATTTAAAAGTACACATCTGGACAAACCAGTGCCCAATCATGGATTTGCTAGATCCATTGACTTGTGAATGTTGAAAACGGTTATCCGGCTGTCAAATATAGGTGTTGTTGTGAGCTTTGCAGTTTGGATTTCCAGCTTGTACTTTATGCACTGTCTGTGATGTTGTCAGGAACTTGTTTTTGTGGTCTTGAGTCGGGAAGCAATCCAGCAGCTCAAAAAACTAACAAGTTTTAATGTTTTTGTGCACCATCTGTAAGTTTTGATATCCTTTTTGTGAATAGAGCGAGCGAATAAAATCCCTTGGAACACGCAGTCACGTGTGATGTGACGGCCGTGCCTATCCAAATAACTTGTTAGCTGAGATATTTTACAATACAGAGGTGTTCGTGCCTCTTTTGCATGTAAGACTCTGCGTCTGTTATCACTGCACGGCACTTACTTTGTGATGGACCAAACAAATATGACTGTGGAATCACGGCTGTGCCTGTATGGCATGTAGAACAGTGTTTCTGCCATGACTTCACTTACTTGCTTTAAAATAAAAGGAAATAAGCTTTTAAAAAACAACGTCTCTCATATAGGGCATTCCGTGCCTCACAGAGTAAACGCCCGTGGCTGTGTGTAAGACAAAGGTTAGCGTGACTCTATGTCATACCACCGACCATGCCTTTGAGCGCTTCATGCCCGTGCCTGTGACAATTGTGACCCTGCATAAAACGCAATCATGCCTCTCTGGTCCGACATAGCGTGCCTCCTCTGGTGATAGAGTCAAAGGAATAACATACTATGGACTGTACGTCCACACCCGAATAACATTCTATGGACTGTGCGTTCGTGCTTTAAAATAAAAGGAAATAAGCTTTTAAAAAACAATGTCTCT